>NW_025110681.1:166195-167541 GCF_011392965.1 Frieseomelitta varia
CGTAGTTTTATCAACGTGTGTAAGTAATAAAAATAAATCAAACGTTTTGCATTTGTGTTATTAAAAAAAACACACATTTTGCCAAATTTCGGAATTATTTCTTTTTTGTATGTATTCTTCCGTAGTTTTATCAACGTGTGTAAGTAATAGAAATAAATCAAACGTTTTGCATTTGTGTTATTAAAAAAAACATACATTTTGCCAAATTTCGAAATTATTTCCGAGCAAGTCAAAATTACAAGAAAAAAATGTGGAGTCTTTCCTTTTAAAGTCAGAGACTAAACCCTTTCGAATAACCCTTTCAAGGAGAAAGGGTCGCGTGAATTCCGGCAGCGTACAGTACATTTTGTTCATCATCGTCTACATGGCAATCCATTTTGCGAAAAATATAGAACCTCTCTATAAAAATCCGTCGTCCGGCGAAGGACGAGACGTTGGCCGCTATTCAATGAGTTCTCGCAGAGACAGAAACTTTCGATATGACAGGGAACGTTGAGGGAAAGAAGTTTCTTATTCGAGGGGGGGCTGTCGCCTTTAATGTACAACTTTGAAAGAGTACGAGAGTCAAAGGTGAAACGTCCACTACGGGAAGTTCGAGTAAAGTTTTTTTACACAGCGGGCATATGCTTGACTCGGAAATTGCAATCTCATAGAGGTTCTTTTCATCGTTTTTAATCGTATTTCGGGCGCATTTTCGCGCTTTAAGCTCTAATAACGCGTGTTAAAAAATTGTGAAAGAAAGCCTCGGCAAATGCAAGAATTGCAAATTCTTGGGAATTTTCAGAAACAGCCGAACGAACGAAAACAAGCGAGAATGGATTCCCCCCCCAACGAAGTCAATTCTAATTTCATTCGAGCTTCGTTTAATTATTTCCACGGCCTTCTTCTTTTTCTTCTCAGGCGATCGTGCTTCCGCCGCTCGCGAAATGGCCACACGAGAATGGATTCACGTTCACCACGTGGTTCCGTCTGGACCCCATCAACTCCGTTAATATCGAACGAGAAAAGCCGTACCTCTATTGGTAAGTGCTCTTACGTCAAGCCCTCTTGCAGGAACACTCTCTCGATTCGAAGTGGCCTGGCTACCTTGAAGAAACGTTTACGTTTACTGGCTCTCGTTTTGGTAACGACCGATGTCGGAGAACGCACACGGAAATTGTAAAAAATGGAAAAAAGGAAAAAGAGTGGCCGGAGGAAATTGGGGCCAGGGATGAAAAAACAAAAAAAACCGTGCCGCTCAAATTCTTCCGCGTCCGGCTCGAACGTTCGAATTTGATTAAACGCGGCTCCGTTTGAGTTAGCACGAACAAAAAAAAAAAAAAAAAAAAAAAAGAAAAAAAAAAAAA
>NW_025110681.1:167551-186869 GCF_011392965.1 Frieseomelitta varia
TTAAGGTACATTCAATAACAAGTCCCATTTTCTTTCAAGCATCCACAAAAAAAAAAAAAAAAAAAGAAGGAAAAAAGGAAAGAATTCCAACGTTCGGGCGTTGCATCCTGAAGCAATTTGATCGCATTCCTTCACGCGGAAACAATTCGATTTCCATACGATCGACAACTGTTGTTCCCCCGTTGTACGAAATACATGGTTATTCCGAGGGATAGGAACGAAATACAGAGGCTCGGGATTGGACAGAGAGTTGGCGAGAGGATCGTCGATGAGTTTTTATCGACGTTCGCTGATCGCCGACGATTCGTCTCTGTTCGCAGTTTCAAAACTAGCAAGGGAGTGGGCTACTCGGCGCACTTCGTAGGGAACTGCTTGGTCCTCACGTCGATGAAGGTGAAGGGCAAGGGCTTCCAGCATTGTGTCAAATATGAATTTCAACCACGTAAGGTACGACGCCGCTTGTACTTCTATGTTAATTTACTTGCGGCGCGTGTATTGTATAGAAAAAAAGAAATTGTCCCGTGTGTAACTTGAAACATCAACATTAGGATTTATTATTTAACTCGTTCGCTTCTAAATTGTTAATTAACGTGTAACGTGCAGCATTTTCTTTGCAGTTTCGTTAGTAGTTTCTTTGCCAATTAAATAAGAAGTAGTGTAACTTGTAACGAATTTTATGACGAGCAAATGGGAGTTGCTTTAAATGGAAATTTATCTAACGATAGGGATGTTCTACTATTATTATTTGTTGCTCCAAATTATTTGTCAATGTGTAAATAATACTTGCAGTTTCTGTATTATTCAATTAGATAAGAAATAATACAATTCGTACGAATTTTGTGACAAGCAAGTTGGAATTACTTTAAGTGGAATGAGACTTGTCCGACGATAGGGACAATTTATTATTATTGCTCTAAATAATTTATCAGTGTGAAATTTTAGCACTATCTCTGTAATTTCTTCACTAATTAGATAAAAAGTAATGTAATTCGTGACGAATTTTATGACAAGCAAGTAAGAGTTACTTGAAGTGGAATAAGACTTGTCTGACGATAGGGATGTTGTATTCTATTTATTCATTATTATTGCTCTATATTATTATTTATTGTTTTAAATTATTTATTAACATGTAACGTAAATATTACTTGCAATTTTTGTATCATTCAATTAGAAATTTATGACAAGCAAGTAGGAATTATTTCAAGTATATATAATGGAGACTTGTCTGACGATAGAGATATTCTACTTAATAATTCGAAACATATACCAATACAGCTATAACGAAAAGATCAATTATACAAAAGTCCACTATTTTTGGTCCAGATCGTCACGATGAATATATTAAAATGGGACACGAGCTTCAAAATAGCATAACGAAGAATTTGTTTTCATCTCCAACAGAATCGATAACGTTTATTTTTTCACAGTGGTACATGATCGCCGTAGTGTACATATACAATAGGTGGACGAAGAGCGAGATTAAATGTTTGGTCAACGGTCAATTGGCTTCGAGCACTGAAATGGCGTGGTTCGTTTCGACAAACGACGTAAGTGAATTTCACATACTCGTAACATAATTGCGCCTATTAATTTCACAGCCGTGCTGGTATCACGGTCCTCTGGCTGTGAAACCGTGGGTTTCGTTCGAAATCGAGAAACAAAAAAAAAAAAAAAAAAAAAAATGAACAACTCTTTGCAGCCCTTTGACAAATGTTACATCGGGGCAACACCGGAACTGGACGAAGAGCGCGTGTTTTGCGGACAAATGAGCGCGATTTATCTGTTCAGCGAAGCCCTGACGACGCATCAGATATGCGCTATGCATAGACTGGGGCCTGGATATAAGGTAAAATCTTTTCTGTCCGTTTTGAAACGTCTCTTTCCCCTTCGTAATTATGACTATCTCCCGCGTATTCTAATTAGATGCGAGCTATCCTCTTCTCTCTCTTTTTTTTTTTTTTTTCTTCTTAAACAAAATTTACGCTCTGATATTTGAAAATGTCGAGAAACATGTAAAAGCGAATTATAATTTAAAAGAAATGGAGTTCTCCCCTTTTGCGTGTCCCCGGTCTTGAATTTTCTGTGACAATTTCTCCATTTTCTTCGCGAAAAAGCTTCGCGGCAGCCCGCCGTAGAATCATTACATATTCAACATGGTCCGTGTTCCCCCTTTCCGCGTTCTGTTCGCAGAGTCAGTTTCGTTTTGACAACGAGTGCTACCTGAATCTGCCTGACAATCACAAAAGGGTGAGTGATGAGCCGGAGCTCACGAGCATGGTGGACCAAAGTATGCAGACTGTAAGCATTTTTATTTTCATTTCCTCCCGTTTACATTTGATTTGCACATTGTTTAATCACTCTGTTACTGCGTTCGAGTCTCGTCAGAGGTAATTACTTCCCCCCGAATTATCGACCATCACTACGAATATCTTTTTCCCAGTGCCCTGTGCGCGACGTTCGGTCGGACGTTGATGCAACGTCATAACGTTTGTATCCATCGATTGCACAAACTTGCTTTTTATTTTGTGGATCTTTTCGTTTCTCTTTCCTCCCCCTGTTCTTTTTTTTTTTTTTTTGTTTTTTTTTTTTTTTTTTTCCTCCCCCTTTTTTTTTTTTTTTTTTTTTTTTAGTTTACCAGCGTGCACGCGACTCGTTACTCGAGTACGAGCCACCATTTTTCCGTTTCGCCTGACGCTTCCTTGCCTGAGAAACGTAGCAATATCCTGATTAATTTACAGCCTCTATTGAGAAGTTGAATTGAGTTGTGTTACTTTTGATAAACCCTGTCTGTGTTCCATCATTTTTTTTGCTGTGATGTGTGTCTTTTACATGTAGCGAAAGAGTTTTCCCAATTGATTGTAGATTGTACCGACATAGTACAGTTTTAGCTGTTGTACTTTGAGTAGTGCTTCTCCAATGGACCGTGGATATTTATGCGTTACGCGTGGACGTACCAATATGTATAAAATATAAAATATTAAATAATGTACTATACATAAATGTATATTAATATGTATAAAATATGCATAAATGTGTATTAAATATATAAAAATTTGGTGCGCAAAATTGCACAAATATCCGCGGTCTGGTTAGTGGAAATTTATTAAGTGACCGAGATCTTGAGTTCGTAAACTCGTATATATATATATATTTCTGAAAATTTAATATCTAGCCCATTATCCGGACTAGAAGTCACGTTCAGTTTCATTTGTGATGTGGTAGTACGTGATTGTAGATTGTACCGACATACTACAATTTTAGCTGTTGTACTTTGAGTAGTGTTTCTCCAATGGACCGTGGATATTTATGCGTTACGCGTGGACGTACCAATATGTATATAAAATATAAAATATTAAATAATGTACTATACATAAATGTATACTAATATGTATAAAATATACATAAATGTGTATTAAATATATAAAAATTTGGTGCGCGAAATTGCACAAATATCCGCGATCTGGTTAGTGGGAATTAATTGGGTGACCGAGATCTTGAGTTCGTAAACTCGTATACATATGTATTTCTGAAAATTTAACACCTAGCCCATTATCCGAATTAGAAGTCACGTTCAGTTTCATTTGTGTTGTGGTAGCACGTTTGTCACATGTAACATGTAGACGTCGGTTTCAGTAGTTGTTGAGAGCTCACTTTGAAAGTTTACTTTTCTACAATGTATCACACGCATGCTCGTGTCGCGCGATAAGTTTCTCTCGGGCAATAATGCCTGATGTTTCTACTTGGTAAACTTTCAAAGATCGATCATGACCTGATCGTAGCGGAATGAATTTAAAACGCGCAATCGGGGGAAACATATGTGCCGGCAATATTAACAATGCCACTTTGTAGGTGCTCTACGATGGCAAGCTGTCGAACGCGATTGTGTTCATGTACAACCCGGTAGCAACGGATTCTCAACTTTGTTTGCAAAGCGCACCGAAAGGCAACGTCTCCTATTTTGTACATACGCCGCACGCCCTTATGCTGCAGGTACGATATCGAATGTTACACGTATAATTCAACGAAAAATAGAACGCTCGGAGGAACTTTGTTTCCTTCTAGCTACTCTTCGATTTTGCAAATATTTATTAACCTCTTGTCTTGTGATTTTCTTCTCCATCGTTGAGGCGAGCTCGTTACTTATTGAAATTGTAACGTCATTTTAGATATCGAGATATTCGAAAATAACGAAACATTACATATATTTATATATATGCAGATTCCTTGCTGCGTAAATCAATACTCGTTATTCTCCGTAAACTGTTATTTGATCTTCGAATATTTTATTTTATTTTATTTTATTTTATTTTATTTTATTTTATATATTTTATTTTATTTTATTTTATATTTTATTTTATATTTTATTCTATTTTATATATTTTATTTTATATTTTATTCTATTTTATATATTTTATTTTATATTTTATTCTATTTTATATATTTTATTTTATATTTTATTCTATTTTATATATTTTATTTTATATTTTATTCTATTTTATATATTTTATTTTATATTTTATTCTATTTTATATATTTTATTTTATATTTTATTCTATTTTATATATTTTATTTTATTCTATTTTATATATTTTATTTTATTTTATTTTATATTTTATTTTATTTTGTGTTTCATTCTATTTTATATATTTTATTTTATTTTATTTTGTATTTTATTCTATTTTATATATTTTATTTTATTTTATAACTATTCTCTATATCTAATATCTAAACCAATTGTTAAATAATCACGATATACTTTTAAACAGAGTTGTTTGTATCGAAGTGAACCAAGTTTGATCGTCATTCAAATAATTTAAAAAATGATCAACTAAATACCTGTTATCATATTTTTTAGATATTACTCGAAATAACTATTCATTTGAGTACGAAAGTATTACTCCTGATTAGAATTTCATTCAATTTCTCAAATTATACACACAACGACATAAAAAAAAAAGAAATTTCTGAAGACAGTCCTGAGTCAATTGACATTCGATAATTCACACAATTCGGAATAATTTACATAAACTGAATTTCTTATTCACTTCGTACGAAAATTTAAAAAATGATGGAGGATGTTATTTTTTTTTCAGAGATTGACATTTACTGTTTAGGTATCACTAACTCTTGTACGTTATACTTGTACTCTAGCAAATCTGCAGTGCACATTGATGATTGCTTTAAATTATATATTAAAATTACACATCAGAAAGATATAATCAACAAAATTTCGCGTTGAATTTGACCATTTGAATGCTTTCATTTTATCTGAAGCGATGCTTCGTAAATAAATTACTGGTAGATGATGCAAAAGAAGTTGTTTCAAGGGCAAAGGCCCATTAAAATTCGAATTGAAATTTGCTTTTCCTTACAAATTGAAACTTGTGCCACGAGTACGACTCGACGTTATAAGACAAGGGGTTAATGACATCTTCTTCTTTCCTCTGCGGGGGATAATTAAAATTTCCCTTCAAAATTCCAACCTCAGTTGGAATTCTTTTGCAAATTTATATGGCATAAAACTGTATTTCGAGAATTTTGTTGATCCAAGTCTACGTCTTACGTCATTCTACGACGCGAGCGATATTCAAAACGCCGTCCCGATATACTTTTTTGTCAATTGGCAATTTTCTCGAATGTCGGACATCGGCCAGAAGCAGAGAACCAGACGAGATCGAACGTTTCACTGTTTATTTGCAGGATGTTAAGGCTGTCATCACGCATTCCATTCACAGCACGTTGAACTCGATTGGTGGTATTCAAGTGTTGTTCCCTTTGTTCTCGCAGCTAGATATGCCTTACGATTGCATAGCGCCAAACGACGTTAAACGAGATCCAACGTTATGGTAATTATCCATATGGGCGGTTGTGGGCGAATGAGGGAGGGTAACTGTTTACGTTAAGATTTTCCCCTCGTGGCCGCGCGTAATGGGACAAGTTGTATTTTAGTTCGAAACTGTTGGGGTTTATTTGCGACTTGGTGGAGAGTTCGCAAACCGTTCAGCAACACATGGTGCAGAACCGTGGATTCCTGGTGATCAGCTATATGCTGCAGAGAGCGAGCAGGGATCATCTGACAACGGAGGTTCTCGCGTCGTTTTTGGAGCTGACGAAACACCTGGTCACCTGCCTCAGCGCCAACAGCGACTTGTTATTGAAACAGGTATCGATTCAGTCATTAGTTCGGTCCTCGTACGAGTTAGAGTTAAATTAGAGCCAAGACAGTAAGAGTGATTAGACGTTAACTTGAATATGACGAGTGGTAGAGAATTCGTCGAACACTGTCGATGGAAATCCGGCGGATCGACCGGTTTTCGTTTTCACGTAGATCCACGAACACGAGCTTAGCTTGCACGAAAAGTAGACGAGAATGTACAACGTTCTCATCGTGAATGTTCTACGTGAATAACACGTCGTTTGTCGAACATTTGGTTGAAATAATTCGTGCAACTTGTGTGGCAATTATGAAATAACAACGTTGAACCATCTTTGAGAGTAAACTAATCTTCGACTAACCTTTGAGAGTAAAATTGGGATAATTGTTGATTTCTGTTTTTATAGGATGAATTATTTTAACCAACGTAATCCTAAGTATTACATATACAGTATATATAATACGTAATATATTAATATATTAATTAATTTTATTAATATATAATATATTGTAACGACATATTAATACGTAGTGTATATATTAATAATGAAATTGAGTTGAAGCATCTGTACGAGACACGGTCACTCTCTCATAATTAGAAAAATCACACTGCGTCATTAGGGTTTGTATCTCCGACAATTCTAGCCAAACATTCTAGCCAATTCTCCCGTGAAAACTTCGTACGTTGCGATGCATTCGCGCAACAACTTTTCCCGCACTCCAGTCTTCCTCCTTTCGTTACAATACACAATAGCATGAATGACAAAAATACCCACGAAAATACCCAGAGTTCTAGCGTATTATACTTCACTCTTTTATATTTACTCCACACACACATTGGGCTGAGTCGTAAATAATTTCCGTTTCAGCGAAACAACTTTGTTTATCAACGAAATTATAACAATTACATCCTATCTAAAAATATTAAAACTTCAAATGAAATTATTTGAGAAATTAAACGTATTATTCCTAATGCTGAATAATTATTTGTTGAAATTCATCTAATAATTAAGATTTAATCTTATAATAAATAATATAAAAATTGTTCTACAAATTATATTTATAAATTCGTGGATAAATTGTATCATAATATTGATGATACAAAAAATATAAATATTGGTCTATAACAAAATATTTTATTTAGTCTTAAATAATATATTTTTTAAAAAAATAATTTTAATATATCACTGAAAGGTTGAAATAAATCTTTAAATAATAATTTATTTGGACCTTTACGATATTGCATATATCTCAAAATTTTTTCGTTCAAATAAAGTCAAGAAAGCAACTCTTGATATTACTATTATCATTAATAGAATATAATCTGCGATATATATTTGCAATCACTTGTTATCATTTATCAGTTTATTACTGAATATACTGAATATACTGAATAATTATTTGTTGAAATTCATCTAATAATTAAGATTTAATCTTGTAATAAATAATATAAAAATTGTTCTACAAATTATATTTATATTATTACAAATTCGTGGATAAATTGTATCATAATATTGATGATACAAAAAGTATAAATATTAGTCTATAACAAAATATTTTATTTAGTCTTAAATAAAATATTTAAAAAAAAAAATAATTTTAATATATCACTGAAAGGTTGAAATAAACCTTTAAATAATAATTTATTTGGACCTTTACGGAAATTATTTATAACTCGATGTAACAGTATCTGTTGCAATAGCTTGTACGATAGAAATTGCTCGTAGACTGCTCTGTATATTATATGCTGTTAAACGTGTTTATGTACATATTTTTACACACACACACACAGACACACACGATGCATCACAATCTCAAGCATGCATAAGTTATACTTTTCCTTACGGAGACGACGTTCTGCTACTCGAATCTTTGGATCGCATGCAATCTACCGACTTTTAGGCTTCCTGATTTCGTAACATCGCTGCGCAAGACTATATATTTTTGTTCACACTAAACGTTTGCTTCTATACGAGAGTATATCTTGTCACTCTTGCATTGTTTTTTTGCAACGCTGACCGAGATCACGATCACTTCTCTATTTGCTGTCTGACCGATTCTCTCTGTCGGAGTTTCTGTTTCGAAACGGCGCTGTCACGAACTGTGTTCGTCCCGACGATAGTTCGCTTCCGTACTCCTCCTGTCAAGGATCGCCTATCGCCTTCGTAACAACATAAGCTGTCTCGTTCATTTTCTTTTCTATGCGCACTGCGTTTCAAATATTGGGACTGTCTAAATCCTTCTTTTCGCGGCGCGAAAGGTCACGAAAGCGAAAAAGAAAGAAGAAAGTACGAAAAAATTGGAAAAACAAAAAGGAAAATTGATCGAAATTTATATATAGCAAGCAAAAAACATATTGTCTCAATATTGCCACCGAAGCTACCGAATTCTGAGTATTGATTTCTCTGAGGTGCATGAATATGTCCGACATGAATTATCATCTCTTCTCTCCTCGATCTGTCTCTCTCTCTTTCTCTTTCTCTCTCTCTCTCTCTCTCTCTCTCTCTGTGTGACAATGTGATCGTGAACTGTTACGATAAATTTACCGGCACACACACATTCTCTTTCTCTTTCTCTTTCTCTTTCTCTTGTTTTCAAACTCACTCCTGTGTGCATCTTTCCATCTTACGATAATCTACTATCCCCTTGCACAATTCTAAGTGTCGAACTCCCACTTTGAATCTACCCCATTCCGAACGAATTTATTACCAACTTACCCCATTAACTCGACTCATTCTGTCCACGTGCGTCCACGGAATTGGGGAGAGCCTGCCGCGAGGCAGGTGGACCACGAAATACCATGTAGGAACGCAATAAAAGTCGGCTAGATTGGTGTGTCCGAAGAACAGGCAGATCCATGGTGATGTAGTTGTTTTACTTTTCATTCCTAACATGGCAGCTATTGGACCACGTCCTTTTTAATCCCGCTCTGTGGATTTATACACCGGCGCCGGTGCAAACGCGGCTTTATTCGTACTTGGCCACAGAGTTCCTCAGCGACACGCAGATATATTCGAACGTGAGAAGAGTGTCCACGGTGTTGCAAACGGTGCACACGCTCAAATACTATTACTGGGTTGCCAATCCGCGAGCCAAGAGTGGAATCACTCCCAAAGGACTTGGTGAGGAATTGCGATCGGAACGCGCACTTTGATCACTATGCGAGCCGTTTATTTCGAAAGTGGCTCAAGTCTGTTTGTCTTTAAATCAAGATATTCAATGGTTGGGTTAGGTTTGGGTCCATTTGTCTTTAAATCAAGATATTCAATGCATTTGCGTTTTGATGAAATTTTAGAAATATTGGCAACTAATGACACGGTACTATAATTTTGTATTTCTAAGGGTGTGTAATTTACCAACGCAATTAGTACGACAAACATTGTTTAGAAAATAAAACATTTTTGATGGCTACAAATGGACTCAAGCTACTTAAAAATTAATGAAATAACTTTTTTAATTTTTAAAAAGGCACGGGTCCCTTGAAAAAAATAAAATTTCCTTAAAATAAAAAAGATATACATGTATAGTTTTGTGTTATAAAATTAAGAAATATACAACTTTTATTCACTATTAAAGAAATGTTACATTCAAACAATATTTCGTAATTTATATATACAGTTTTGTGTTATAAAATGAGAAAATATCCAAGTTTTATTCATTATTAAAGAAATGTTGCATTCAAATAATATTTCGTAATTTATAATTCATTCTTTTCCAATTTGTGTATACAAATACAGAGGTATAAAATAATTGTGCTGTATACAGATGGTATATAACGTAATAAATCCATTATATTGTTGCGATTATAATCTTACATTTTTGTACAGTGGTGTCAATTCGATATTATTAAATCTAACCTAAACTTTCTAGAAACGTCCTCCAGAGGTTTAGTTATTGTTTGAAAAATAACTATCTGAGCTAATCTAACGCTACTACGTTAATAACAAAAAACATAGCTCTTATCTCATAAAATTTTACTGCATAATGCACTTCATAAGATGAGACTCGAGCCATTTTCAAAATAAAAATTTTCATCACTCTATTAACCAGCTAATTTTCTGCGTACAAAATCTTAATAACTTTAAATATATCGAAAAGATAATGTAGAAATGTAAATATTAAAGCAGCCAGCTTGATATCTTTTGGAAAGTGGACCACTTTCAAAATAAACGGCTCATATTCTTCCGCGATGGATCCTCGAAGAGTTGTATTGACCTGGGATTTTCGATCGACTTGCAGATGGACCGCGACCTCAACAGAAGGATATTTTGACAATACGTTCTTATATTTTGTTATTTCTCAAACAATTGATCATGATCGGGAATGGAGTGAAGGACGACGAGCTGCAGAGTATTCTCAATTACCTGACGACAATACACGAGGTACGATGATTCGCGTGAAATCGCGTCGATTAAAAAGAAGTGAAAGATTAATTTACAATAACGTTCTCTAAATTAATTACATTGGATCTGGATGGATACGATCGCGAAGAGTGATGTGGTACGTGTGTTTCCGCAGGACGAAAATTTGCACGACGTTTTGCAAATGCTCATATCGTTGATGTCGGAGCATCCATCGTCGATGGTGCCGGCTTTCGACGCGAAGCAGGGCGTCAGAACGATATTCAAATTACTAGCGGCGGAGAGCCAGTTAATTCGTTTACAAGCGTTGAAGTTGCTGGGGTTCTTTTTGAGTCGCAGTACACACAAGTACGTAGACGAATTCGACAAGTAAGTAAATGTAAGGCAACGAGACGTTCGTTCGACCGACTTACCGAGAATAATCTCCGTCGGTTGCAGACGAAAATACGACGTTATGAGCCCTCACAATCTGTACACGTTACTGGCCGAGAGATTACTGTTGAACGAGGAGACATTGTCACTACCAACCTATAATGTTTTGTACGAGGTACTCGTCTCGAGAAAGAGGAAAACACATTATCGCTACGTTGCTGGTTTGAACGTTATTCTAATGCGAAACATCCTTTTTAGATCATGACAGAACACATCAGTCAACAGATCCTCTATGCCAGACACCCCGAACCAGAGTCCCATTATCGTCTAGAAAATCCAAGTAAGACGTTTCATTGAATTTCGTTGAATCAATCAACCCTTTCGCTACCGTGGTGTAGGTAGCATACGTGCATATGTAACTTTTCGTCAGCGTGCATGTCGCAGAAAATATATTGAGATAATCGAAGCATCACGTTAAACCAAAATTATTTATTCATTCCGTATTGATTCCGTCATTGAATTGTCAGCGCACGTGCTAAAAGTCTAACAGTAACTTTAAGCTTTGTTTCATAATATATCTAACAATCTAGTAAAGTGAAAGCGGTACAATTCGAAACATGATCCTTCTTCTGTTATGTTGTCCAACACACTGTGCCTCCGCATTTTTGAGCAAGGAAAAGGCTCGTCGTCAGTATTTTTACTTTTCGATTTACACAGATATGGTCTACTCGAGCTGTATTTTTGTTTAGAAATTTGTTTTATTAAATGTATAATTGTAGGCGCCTTTAGTTTTATTTTTCAAGCGCCTTTACGCGCCAACAGTAGCCAAAGGGTTAACATAAATCTGAGTAGAAATGTAGGGCAATTAGCTACATGATGCGTCGTGTTGCAGTGATTCTGAAGGTGGTGGCGACGTTAATTAGACAATCAAAGCAAACGGAGCAACTGCTCGAGGTGAAGAAGCTGTTCCTCTCGGATATGACATTGCTGTGCAACAACAATCGAGAGAATCGGCGAACTGTTCTGCAGATGTCTGTATGGCAGGAATGGCTGATAGCCATGGCCTACATTCACCCGAAGAACACGGAAGAGCAAAAGATCTCGGACATGGTGTACTCGTTGTTTCGCATGCTTCTGCACCATGCTATTAAGCACGAGTACGGTGGATGGCGAGTGTGGGTGGACACTCTAGCCATCGTGCACTCCAAGGTAAGCCCATTGGAGCATTACTCTTTCAAATGGATAAATATAATATATTCCTTTATAAAGACGAAAATTTACCTTTTATATGATGAATAAATCTACCAACACGTATAAATATTGTAGATTTAAATAAAGCATGAATAAATAAATGTGAAGAGAAGCTAATTCATCCTAAAGATAAAATATCTTAATATAAATCCCAATTGACTCAACGTGGATAAAGCAATAATTTTTTTAAAATCCATTTCAAAGTTAGCCATCAATCGAGAAATTAATATTGTTATTCTAGAAAATAATAAAATGAAAGTTTTATATTATTTATATTTAATAAATTTTCAAATGAATTCCTGCAGTAATCAATGTTGATGAATGAACTAATGACGAAACTGGAGCTAATCATTGCTATTAATAATCAAACGAAACATGGAAATTGTGCACTTTTCGTAAAGATTATAAATATTATTAATATATCTATCTAATAAATAATTAAATTTCATCTCCGAAATATTCTTGAAAATGGAATAATTATCAACGATTTAAAGTAATTGTTATAAATCCAGAATTAAATGATTAATTTATTGTAATAAATAATTAAACAAACGGGGGACAAAATCCGAGAAATACTAACTGCGTCTGTACGTTCATGTTCGTGTTCCCTCTCACTTTCAGGTATCCTACGAGGAATTCAAGCTTCAGTTCGCTCAAATGTACGAACACTACGAGAGACAACGATCAGACAACATCACCGATCCCGAGCTGAGGCAGCAGAGGCCGATCAGCACCATCTCCGGTTGGGATCAGCAACATTCGGGGAACAACGGCTACAACAAACCGTCACCCTGGGGCAATCAACAGAATCACGACGTGCAACACGTGGAGAGGAATTACAAGGTTGTTTGTGAAAGCTATAGAGATCACACCTCGTTCGCGTAACACCAATATAATACCAATATAATACCAATAATACCATAAACACCAATCGAGGATACTCAATTTCCAGGAGTTCGACGCGACCGAGGGCAACGACCGTTTGGAAGAGTCGTGCAGCTGCGACCTGAACTCGATAGACAACACGGAGAGCGACGGGAGTCCAGCGATCGTCAAGTCGCACAGCGAGACCCTGGACACTGCTCAGTCGAGCGAGGCGATATCTCTCGACTCGAGGCTGAGCGACAAGCCGGAAACACCGACGACAGCGCGCGAGATCCACACGGACACGCCGACGATCCTCGAGGAGGGAAACAGCGAGGCTGTCTCCATCCCGACGACCCAGGAGACCAGCGAGGCGATATCGATAGAGAGCTCCAGCGATTTCTACAGCGAGGTGCACAAGATCGAAGGTTCCAGTCCGGACTCGCTGGTGGTGGCGCAGGATGTGCACTTGAAGAAGGACGACGATCCTTCGGAGCCGAAGTCGCAGGACGAGACGACCGTCTCGCAATCGTCTGCCGTTGAAAAGAGAGAGACGGAGAGTGTAGAGACGAAGCAGGAAGATATCGAACAGACAGAGGTAACGATGTCTGAGGAGAAGACGGACGTGCCTGACGCCGCCGGTTCGAACGTGCAGAAATCGCAGGACGACGAGAGCTGCGAGGCTGAAGGCGAGGTCGAGGCCGAAGCCGTGGTCGACGCTGAGGTGGAAACCGAGGCAGAGGCTGTGGTTGAGGCTGAAACCAAGGTGGAAGCCGCAGCTGAGACCGCAGCTGACGTCGAGACCGAAGCTGCAGCTCCTGCGAAGGAGATCGAAGAGACGACGAACGGCGAAGTGAAATCGACGGTGGAAGATGAAAAAGTTCAAACAACTCCCAACGATGAGATTCCCTCGGACAGGGTGGAGACGTCGGAGGAAACGGAACAGCAGACGGAGGAAGGCTCGGCGGACTCGGTTGTTGTTCAAACGGAGCAAATGGATTCGGGGCCAGTGTCGCCTGTTTCCTCCAGCGAGACGTCAGAGCCGCTGATCATCAAGGACATCGAGAAGCTACAACTGGAGAACGATCGGGAAGTGATCGACAGCGACACCTCAGAGGCGTACTTGACACCGACGGAGAACCAGGACAATTTGGGCGATATGAAGTCGAAGGAGATGGACAAGATGGACGAGAATGTTGTCAACGTGGACGTTGAACAGACGAAGAAGACGAGTGTTGACGTTGAGGATACGGTGAACGAGAACGTGAACAAGGGAGGCGAGGAAACGGTGAAGAATTCCAATTGCTCAACTAGCGTAATAGAAAGTATCGAGACCGGTGAGAAGAAGGTAGAAGACGTAGAAGAGGAGAAAGCGGAGACAGTAGTGACTAGTGAGTTGTGTAGTGAGAGATGCGCCGTGGACTCTGTAACAGAGGACAAAAGTGCTGTTATTAATGATAACGGGGAGAAGGTAACAAATGATAAACATTCAAGGGAGCCGTCCACTATTTCTACTAACGTAAGTGATAATCAGCCAGACACTCCGGTGAGGACTGAAGCGGTGGTAGAGGTAACAGATAATAGTGTTTGTAGTAATAGCGATATTCAAAGTTCTGTAGATAACGCGACGCAAGTGCCAAATCCTAAACAGCAAATTCCAACAATATCTACGGTCTGTGATGCAAATAAAAATATGCCCGACGGTGTGCCTCAAATCGTTAGTTCAACAGTGGTTGCGAGGGATAATTCGTTGTTGAATGACTTAACTCCGGATCACGTAGACGCCCATCGCAGATCCAGCTTGCCGGCTGTATCCACCGAGACAACCACCGACGATAATCTAAACAGTAACGAACCTCCTTCTTTACCCGTACCCTTGCGTAAAACATCGTCACCTCAGAAACGACCAAGGAGTGCCTCAACGTCCACGCAAGTGGATCCCAATCATTTCGGTGAGTAAATAACTCTCGAATTTCCCTTTCAATTGATAATTGATCGTTAATGTGAACGTTCATGTCCAGAATCGAAACGATCGAAGCAAGGTAATCCTTCCACGAGACCAATGTTCAGTCCAGGCCCGACTCGACCACCTTTCAGAATACCAGAATTCAAATGGTCTTACATACATCAGAGGTTACTCTCGGATGTCCTCTTCTCGTTAGAGACAGACATTCAAGTCTGGAGAAGGTATAAAAAAATATATATATATCCAACCCTGTTATCTACTATTATGCATATTGGCTCGAGCGATACAATTCCATTGAAATTTTCTTCGAAAATTATTAACAAACGTTCGAATGGAATGGCTAGTAACGAGAAGATGAATGAATTTATTACTCGAGCCAATGTGATCATAAATTTACAACGCAACACGATTTATTATTTATTTACACACGATTGATCCTATTGTTTTCTAGTCACTCGACAAAGTCAGTGTTGGACTTTGTAAACAGCAGCGAGAACGCAATTTTCGTTGTTAATACCGTTCATTTGATATCGCAACTGGCTGACAATCTGATAATCGCCTGCGGAGGATTGTTGCCGCTTCTAGCATCGGCGACCTCGCCAAATGTACGTACAACCATATCTCCCCATACCTCCTCGTGATTTCACATAGAAGAGCGTGTATATCCCGGTGGAAAGTTTTCCTTTTTTCACCAAGTTCCTTTTTTTAATTGGTGCTTGGATATATTCATAGAGCGAATTGGATGTAATTGAACCAACTCAGGGGATGCCAATTGAGGTAGCGGTTTCTTTTCTGCAAAGACTAGTCAACATGGCTGATGTACTTATCTTCGCCAGCTCTTTAAATTTCGGTGAACTGGAGGCCGAGAAGAATATGTCTAGTGGCGGTATTCTAAGGCAGTGTTTACGACTGGTTTGTATTTATCGTCCACGTAGTATCTTCCGTTTTTTCTCAGACAGACACATCATATACCGTTGTATACCACACCGTTTGTGTAACATCGAAGTTTCGAGCGAGACACGCTCGTTCTTTGCGACAATGTTTACGTATAGTCGATCGGATTGATTCGTTTTTGGTGTCGTAGAATGTCGAAGCATTGTTTGAAAACGACCGATATTGAGTGTGTTTGCGATGCACACTTGTTAGACCCTTGTTGCTTCGGTGCACATTCTGACAAAACGAGATTTGTTACGTTACGCTGTAATTATGCGAGCAAAATGAACTTCGTCTTTCAGTGATTTCAATGTATTTAGAGAAAGACGAAGTTTGATAGAACGACAATCATACATAGAGTGTGCTTCGTATTAATTTCTTTTATGTGTATATTGGTGTTTCATAGTGTCATAGCTACATAAAAGTCTAATGCATCACGTGTTCCGATCGAAAATCGAAAGCAAAATAATTTAATAATCCCCTGAAAGAAAAAGAAACACCGTGAAGTAATATAAGAAGATTTCACACGAAGAAAATCAGAGGCGACACACACCCACCGACACTGTCGTAGTTTATAACTCTTGTCAGATAGAAATAGTGAAATCAGCAGTGTGTTGAATAGCCGTAATATCTTTAGTTCTAATATTGATAGATAAATGTATAACATTAGAACTTCAACACCGTATGTTTTACACTATATATACTTTTCTTTTGTTTATATTCATCTGATGAAATGCTTCTATAGGTCTGTACATGTGCCGTTAGAAACTGCTTAGAGTGTAAAGAACGTGGCAGATCGTACAGCATGTTAGGTCGGCAGATTGGTTCTAGTAATAAATCACAGCACATACAGTCTCTTATACGTGGAGCTCAAACATCACCCAAGGTATGTCTCATCTGATCGAACTTTATTTTATATATATATATATAGAGAGAGAGAAATGTGTTTATCGTCGTCGATATATTGACAAGTTACATATCATGTACTTACTCGAAGCCGTATATCGTATAGAGAAATAGCGTTCACTGCGATTCGTTAACATTTCCGTATGCGAATGAAGTCTTCGATAAAGTGTCGTTTCTATTTTTGTAGAACATTGTGGATAATCTGGCACATCAATTAAGCCCTGTAAAAGATCCAGAGAAATTACTGCAGGATATGGACGTGAATCGCTTAAGAGCTGTGATATACAGAGATGTTGTAAGTATTCGACTCATTTTCTAGGGCTGAATTGCTCGAAACTCAAAAAAGTGTCGACTTTCGAAACTGTAATTTTTTTTTTTCGTGACTTGAAACTCGTATTAATGAATGAAGAATCATTTGCAGCGTGAATAAAAAAACGTTTTTAATCGATTGTAATTTTAGAACGATAATGCGAAATATCTATGTTTTTAAAAAATTATCAAAAAAAAGATATTTTATATTGTTTATACTCTAAAAGATTTTTTTATTACATATGTGTATAGTCGACAAAAATAGAACTTCAGTTATTAAACAAGAATCTGAATTAGATATTTTTAACATAAATGTGGTCAACAAAAATTTACATAAAACTCGATTTTGATTCCTAAAACAGAGTTCCTCTTGCAAAATAAAACCAGCAGAAAATTTTCGAAATTTTACGAAATTTCGGATTCGAGTTCCGAGGATTGAAAAATTAACTTCGAAAATTCGAGTTGGAGGGAAATTAAATTAGAAAATTTTCGAAACTTTAGGAAAACACGCGAGAGAGACAGTTGTCTCTTCTAAAGCATTTCTTTTTTTCTCTCCATTTCAGGAAGAAACCAAGCAGGCCCAGTTTCTGTCCCTCGCTATAGTTTACTTCATCTCTGTACTTATGGTATCAAAGTACCGTGATATATTGGAACCGCCAATATCACAACGACCACCAAGTCCAGTCCAAACGATACAAACTAATGGTGCTAGTTTAAGACCAGGTAGCCCTTCAGGTATGATATACGTCTAGTTCAACAATTTCTTACACTATAGTGATGCAAGACAGTCATTTAATAAGTGACTAAGTAAGATAGTTAATACTATATTATCCAGGAGCATTGTTTTTATTATAGGACCTAATCGATTTAAATGTTAAAAGTGTGAGATTACACTTTCTGTTAATTAAAGCAGACAGAAACATGATCTGGCAATTACAAGTTGTACAGGTGCTATTTTTTACAGGGATCTAAAAAAAGAACTTTGTAAATTCTTGAGATCAATATTAACGTTAATATGTACACGCATGTTCAATTTCGAAATATACATGTACTATCCCTGACAAATTTTTCTCAAGAAACATTAATGTTTGTTAAAAAAAAAAAAAAGAAAAAGAATGAGAATATCAAATTATTACTTCAAAACTCTTACATGTCAGATATCTGTTGTCATACTTTCTGATCGATGTTCAACAAGAAAATTAAATTTTCGTTTTAACGTTTTAAATGTGACATGACATTATGGCATGATTGTTATTGTCGATAATCAAACGAGCATGTTTCTCGCGTTTGAAAAAGGAGAATATTTTCTTTTCGAATGTAACTATCATTTGCAATGATTCAACAGATACGAGGTATAAACAGCTAGCAAGAAATTGCTATCGTCGTGAATTGGATTATATTTAAACGTTAGAGTTAAACTGATTCAACAAATTCGTATTCAAATCAAATAGCAATTCGTTGAAAATGAAAATGATGATTTTACAAATAACACGGATATATATGCAAATACGTAGACGCTGTGGAACACTATGCACTTTAACTGTGTAGCGGCAAATCGAACAGCACATTACACCGAATAGAGCGCATGTCCAGTTTTGCACTGTATGAACTATTCTTCTATGTATCTGACAGTGAGAGTTTTGATGTTTGTCGAATGCATTAGCACTTTTTTCTGTTCGGTTTAGATACAAATATATACATATATATGTATATATTTTAAATGTCACTATCGTTTTATATTAGGAAAAAGAATCATTTATTTGTGTAAAACAGAAAATGTTGACTACAAATGATAATGAAACAGGATGACATAATATCTGTTAAATGTTTCTCCAAAGACAGTTGAATGTTTGACGATGTGTAATCGTTTAAATGTTGTACTTGGACAATAGTATGCGTTATCTTTGAATCATGCGATGCTCCTAAATTTAGTATATTACATTTTCCGACATGATACAGCAATTTGAGAAAATTCAGAGTTTCTCGCTGTTTTTTTTCTGTCGCTGAGTTTCATTCTGTATCATTGTACAATTGTCGATATTTTTATCCAAAGTGAACGTATTATCCCGATATCGAACCGTATTAAAGTGAAGGAAGAAAGCAGTTGAAAATGGAAGATATCCGACGTTTTCCAAGAAACAGAGGGAAACTCTTCACGTTCAGATAACGAATAAACAAAAAAAAAAAAAAAAAAAAAAAAAA
>NW_025110682.1:0-103953 GCF_011392965.1 Frieseomelitta varia
TTTTTTTTTTTTTTTTTTTTTTTTTTTTTTTTTGGTTTTTCTCTTTTTATTATACTCTTTTTGTTTCGTTTGCTTTTTTTCTGTTGTTCTTGTTGTTGATGTTGTTGTTGTTGTTGTTCACACGCATACATTCACACCCCTACGTTCTTTCGCAATGTTACGTTTAATTCTTACCACATTCACGCATTTCGATCGCATACCGTGCACGCGTTCTCTCTCTCTCTCTCTCGTACCTGTCGCTCTATCATTTTTACGTCCTCTTTCTCTCACGCCGTTTTTCTTTCTTGTTTTCGAATTTTTCTTTGTTTTATTATATCGTTTTGCTTATTATCGTGATTTCTCGCTACGAATTTGTGCCGCCCCATATTTTTTTTCGCATCTTTAATATATCTTTTTTTTATCTGTTTGTGTGTTTGCCTGTTTAGTTTGTTTCGTTAAGTTTCCGTGTCGTTATTGATTTTTACAATCTTTTCTTTTTTTTCCTTTTTTTTCCGTTTTTCGTTTCGTATTTTTGCCGCATCGAACTTTTCATCGAAATGCAACCGCGACCATTTTACTCTCTTTCGTAGAATTCGTTTTCTTGTCGCTTCTCTTTTTTGCTTTTCGCTTTTTATAAAAATGTACACTTACTACGCTTAAATTGTCGTCAATTGTTCAAAATTTTTGTCCTCTTCTCATTTTTTTTAAAGATACAACAACATACTATACGTATATGGCTCTACAGATGTTCGCTTGCACTGCAACTCAAATGTGTGTCATGAAGGTCTCCGGGTCCGTCAGTGGCGACGCAGACAGTTTCGATCGGCGACTCGCGTTTCCCTTTGCTCGCGTCGTTTTAGGCCCATTCGTGTCACCGCGTTTCGCGTTTCCCATTTTTCGTCCCCCTCGCATTGTCCCGGACGCGTTATCGTTTTCCTTCCCTCTTCGCGATCCCGTCCCGGATGAAAAGGACGGATTGTCTGACGTCGATCGCGATTCGATCGATCTGCTCGCGACCAACGGATCCTGAGTGCGGATTTAGTGTTTATTATTATTAATTTTTTTTTTTTATTTTCGGAAAATTAGGACCTTCCCGCGGCTCGAATCGCAAGGCTACTCGAGCACGCCGGGAATTCAATGTTTAGAAACTCCTACCCGCGTTATGCTTCTGTCGGGGTACCCGCAAGCAACACGTCACCCCCCCTTCGAGGGAACTGAGCAAAGACTAATGAAATCATTGCTCGTTCCCCCTTCTGCGATCGCGGTTCTCGTTGATCGCAGTCGACGACGGATCTGGTTGTTGTCACACTCCTTCCACTTTTGATTTTCATTTTCTCGCTTGGTTATCATTCGTTCCGGTTTATGCTTTTTGGACACGAGTTTGAATGGAGCTCGATGGGCATAACGGCCTAATGAGAAAATCAGGATGGTAATTTCCACGGTGTTTAAAACGCACGGGTCTGTTTAGCGAATTCGTTTGCCAATTCGTTAGTCACCTTCGTTTTTTTGTCAAAGCCGCGGCGGCTTTTCTACCCATTTCGTTCGAGATCCGAGAGGCGTTTTCGTGAACCCTTTCTTGATTGCCTCCCGCTTTTCTAATTTCTTCATCCCCTAATTGTTTCGTCAACGATTAATAATTCACGCGTCGAAAGTGTTCATCTCTCTCCCATGTATTCTGTTCTTCAAAACAGGCAAAGGATATTTTCTTGCCCCAAGGTTAGTTATACACCTTACAATTCTGACTTGTATTTCACGCGACGACCTCTCGAATCTCGATTCTCGACCGATCATCCGCGTCGTTGCGAGCGGGCAGCCCCAGTCTCAGTTTGACCATGGCGTGTTTTGTTTTAACCCCCGTGTTGTGGTACCAGGCGGTATACTGTATACAAATATCATTAAGTTTTACATTACAATATATCGGTCATTTTGCTTTCCTCGTTAAAGTTTATGTGGCATGTATATACGCATTGTATTCGTGGGAAATGAGAACCAGTCTTATGGCGCCTGACTGTAGCGCAGGCATATTCTGTAACGTAAAAATATATACATCATCTGTGTGGTATGTATAGTGCTGCTCTGTAACTCAAGATTTTACATCCAGTTTATGCATCATTGTTTAATCCTGTACAAAAACGTTTAGCTACGCTTGAGGCAGATTCAGCCCCTGTCGCGAACCCTGAGCCGCGCGAGTTCTCCCGCTTGGTTATCATTACCGTTCGTTCGGCATCGTCGTCGTGTCGATGCGCTTGCGTGACGTATTAGCAAGAGGAAACGTCACGATATCGGCACGCGGCGCAGCCGGTTGTGCTCTTTCGGCAAAGATTAAGAAAAAACAGAAGATCCCGGCTGCCGTGGAGATGTTCGTTTGCCGTGCGAGAACGCGCGGCTCAGTCTCGCGGGGCCAGAACGAAGCGGACCCGCGGGTAGGTCGGTGGTTATCATTACTGCATTTTTTTTTTTTTTTATTATTATTATTTTCTTCACAAACTGCACGGCAACTAGTGTTTCTGTTATTCATTTTCTTACGTTTTTTTTTTTTTTATTTATTTTTGTTTCCTGTTACGTCTGTTCTATTACTGCTGGTATCTGTAGAAGTGCGTGGCCGTATGCGTGTGTAGCTGCGTGTGTACGTATTATCCTGTCACCGTATACTGCGTGTGTAGTTAAGTTTAGTGGTCCTGTGTTCGTGTCCCAATGTAACCTGTACGTGTGTGTAGGAACGTGTATGTATTATTATTAGCGTGTGTCCGTGTACGTGTGCGTGGTGAATGTGTTTGTTCTTTCAGTGTCTTTTTTGTTTTTTGTTGTTTTTTTTTTTTTTTTTTTTTTTTTTTTTTTTTTTTTTTTTAAATACTTTTGAAATGTATGTATATCCGATCATTACGAGTCTCGTCGCTGTGTCGATCAGAAAAAATGGTCGTGTGAGGATGGCGTAATCCGTGTAGTGTCCTACATTTTGTGTGTGACCAAACGTCTCCCATACCTTATCGTCGTCGTATTATCATTAAATATCATTAGTATACTATATATAATATTATATCGAAAATAACGGATAATACAACACGTAGGGAATCGAGGGTTGCGGAGGCGTGGATAGGGTTTTCGGGTTGGCTTGACGTCTTTTTTTTTTTTTTATCTTTCGACTTTGGGTTCCGGGGTAAGAGGGTGGAGAGGATGTCGAGGGACACTGGTTACGGGGAATCGAAAAGGGCGCTAGCTGCTAATACCAGCTGTGCTTGTTGTTTCGGGGCTTTTTTTTTCGCGCGTCCGCGCTCGCGATCCACTTGGTCGTGGCGGCGTTCCGCGCCACGAGAAACCGGGGCCGATCTGTGGTCGGACAGATGATCTGTCGATCCACAGGACCGATCTCGCTGCCGGGACACACGGTTCCGGATCCTCCGTTGCGGCGAACGCGCGGAACGATCGATCGATCGATCGCGAAGCGCGGCCGGCTCGATGAGCGGCGGAGCTAAAGTTACATGGTCTCCCCACACGTGTGCGTATAATCGTAAACGAAGTCTTTGTTTCCATTCTTTATTACGTCTGTCTACGAAAAAACACTAATGGTAAATATCATGTTTTTATTCTGTTATCCGGCGGATCATGTTTATACTGACTGGGTTATACTGCACGGTTGTTTATTCAGAGGATTTATCGTAGAAGTGACGTAGGATGAGGGGGAAGGAAATACGACGGAGAGGCAGAGGAGGTGGTTGAAGGGTGGTGGAACGACGATGGGTCAGGGGTTCCGGGTGGATCGAAAAAAAGGGGGAGCCTGGGGAGGGAACGTCGATGAGGGGGACACCGGGTTACATTCTGCTGGGTTACTTACGTCGAAGGAGACGGATAGATTGGTAATTAGGTCGGGATGATTATCGGTGGAACGGAGAGTTAAGTAATTGGTTGATCCGGTGGGCAGGGATGCTGTAAGAGGGATACATACCGGGGAAAGAAAGGGGTGACGAGGCGGAATCTCGGTGGTGGTGGTACAGGGGAGGAGGGCTGGGGATAGGAAGGGAAGAAAGGGAGGTCATTAAAACCGGGCATTGGGTTACTTTTAATCGCTTGCTTATTAGAACTGGACTGGCTGATACAACTGGTAGAATACAAGTTATTTTTTTTTTTTCATTCGTTTTACATACGGCTATTACTTCAATATACGGTAGGTAGTTAGTATGTAGTTGTCGACACACAATTCAATGATTACTGGGCGTTTACTGTTTATACTGCTTTACTGCTTGTTTAATTGTTAATAATTAAGTAAGTTTAATTGTAGTTAGTTAGTTAGCTTCTTACGTAGCTTCTCGTCATTCATAGTTAATGTGGTTAAATTCTACGCTTGTATTTCTGAGGGATTTCGGGGGTTGGGGATTTCGTTCAGGAGCGACGGGATACTCGGGGGAGGGGGGAGGATATTTTTCTTCGGGGTTACGGTATTTTCCTTCGTGGGATGTTCCCGGGGAATTGGAAAGTGTGGGCGAAGCCGCGCACCGATCCAAGTGTTGACAAACGATCGCGAGAGAGACGCCAAACTTGGTTGCCGAGTCTTCTCCCTCGTGGTTCGTTTTCAAGATACGATTTCGGAGGAAATCGCCCTTCGGTCACCGATCGAGGGTCGCGCGTGCGCTCGCGAGTCAACGATTGTCCGCTCGATCGGCGCGCGACAGCTCGGGTTCATTTTTTCTGATTGGGAAGTGGGAGAGACCATAGTACACATATATATTATGTAAGTATACTTATCGCATAGTAATTGCATTTAATCAATATACGTGTGTTATCGGTGCATAGCAGCGTTCCGAACTCCTTGCATCAACCAAAATATATTTTTTTCTTTTTCTTGGGATGTTGTTGGATATATTGCGAGCGTGTGTTAGTGTAGATGCGTGTGTTTCACATCCCTGGGCACGTTCGTGTTGCTGTAAGTGTGTCGATCCGCGTATATTTCGTGCCCGAGGGTATCCCTTGATCTTCGTCTCTGGAGGAAACGTGTTTCTTATCTGTTGTCGCCGGAGGTTTTAACGTTTCTCTTGTACCGCTTGAACTCTGCAAGAATCTCGGTCGTTGTCTGGATCTTGGATCTACCGTATCGAGCGTACACGAGCGGAGAACCGATTCGAGAAATATCGAAAGCTTTTCGCGTTAGGTGTGTATATATTTATTTGATTATCGTCGCAACACAGGGATGATAATTGTGTTCCGTGGTATATTGCGTTCTGTGCACGCTCAACGACAACGAGATTGCCCGACAAACGATAAATCTAACGCTAGAGGAATATATAACGTCATTTTTTTGAACGTGGTCCCAGATGCGAGTGTTGAATCGTAGATTATCAAAAAACGCGTGGAAATGAAATCGAAGAGAAAGTTATACCCGCGTTGTATATACTTTAAGTAGTCTCGAGGAGATTGGCGATCGCGTTTCTCAGGCAGTTGACTCGAATCCTCTTCCCCGAAATAATAGTTCCAATTTCAGCACCAGTTGCGAAAGCGATTCTTCTCTTGTTGGCAAAGCGAATGCGATCCGCCGAATTCAAACGAATTTTACAGCACGGATACGGTAGAAACAACGCCGAGACTGTTCCATCGTCTGGACCTGTCGCGAGAAACATTAAACGACCAACGATTCACAGATCCTACTGACGATTCCTCCACTTGGAGACCAACGATTAGCGTTGGGCGTTATTAGGGTGTGTGTGTCTGTAATTGTAACTGTATGTGCTTTTGAGACCGGTATTAGGATGAGAAAACGGGCAGCGGGCGAGCATCAGTCAGGCTTTGGGTGGGCGTTCGGTCTATGTCGGGCCCCTTTGTATAATTTTAGTATTTTTTTCGTATAAAATCAACACTGAAGGCACATTCTATCGGACGAGTCGGCCCAGTGTGTGCTGTGAATGAGATTGGGCGCGGGACCCGCTTCCACGCGCTCACGTGACCGCGGCAAACCTGGCGTAGTATCGCGTTTTCTTTATCTCTTTATCATTTCTTTTCTTTCCCTTTTTTTTCTCTCTTTATCGCGGACCCGAAGGGTGGCATTATGCACCTACCCCCTTCTAAACTAACGGGCTGCCGCACCTAATAAAATTATCTGGATATCCTCTGGGGTTCTCTTTTTTTTTTTTCATCTTTCCTCCGAGGCTCGCAGAGCTCGTTAGACGAGATATATCAGGGAGAGGGAGAAAGCGGGCGCGAGGGTGGGGGGTGGGAGAGGGACGAGGGTCACAAGGATAACCTCTTAATTTCTTCTTTCTCATTTGTCTAAAGCGGAAATATCTTTGGTGGCTGCCGCGGCCGGGCCCCGCGCGAGAAACTGTTGATTCGTGTGGCGGTTATTTTGATCCGGTTGCCTTCCTCTATTGCGTCGGGTTTTGGGGGTCTGTTCACTTTTTTCGCTTTTCGTCGAAATGGCTATTTCAAAATTGAGAGCCGGCCCGACGCTCGCCTGACCTTGCCCAAGGCTAAACTCAAACTCTCTCTAGGGTGGTTTGTGCTTCAAGTCACATGTGGTACGGCCGTGGATCCGCGATCCGCGCGAAGACGATGAACGCGCCGTCGATCGGTGTGATCTACGCGTTTTCGAAACGAAAAACCGTTTACGTCCGGGGGATATTATTAAGTCAGCCGTCCTCGGATTGAGGAGCGTCTCGCCGCTATGGAGGCTTCGTGGATAATTCGAATCGAAACGATCTAACGATCGAAGACCGACCGGTGGCTGTGCGAAACCATTGAACCGGTACGACGTACCAAATCGATCATAACATCGGCAAACTATACGTCTCGTCGGAGCGTTCGATCTGAAGCGGGAAGTAAAACCTGTTTGATTTAGATAGTCTGACGCGATCAGTCGGAGTATCGACGACGATCGCGAGGAACCTTAAGAAAAAAACGATTGTTGTCCCCGTTCGATCTTCGATCAGGTTGAAACTCAAGTCTGAGTTGACGATTCGCCCTTTGTTCCGCGATTACCGTCGATTGCCTGCGATTTTTTTCTTTTTCTTGTTTTTTCTTTTTTTTTTTATTTTTTTCGACAAAGAGAGAGGTGGTGTCGATCGTCCGACGTGGTCTTCGCCGAATAGTCAAGACAGGCCATTCTGACATGGACTTCAAGCACGGGAATCATAACGAGAAGAGTCTGCGTGTAATCTCGCGTGTAGCAGCTCGAGCGTGTGTACCGCTCGCGCGCATGTGTGTGTGTATGTGTACGTGTGTTACGTGTTCCTCTATCATTCTCTGAACTTTGCGAAATTTCGTCGGAGAGGGAAACATTGCTCACTAGTGCGGAAGCACATAGAACCGACAGGAACCCTTCGATCGGTCTAAAATCAAGTTCACGTTACATTGGATCGAATAGAGAGAACCGCGGAACGCGAAGAGACGGGGCCTCGCGTTCCCAGGCCGCACGTCTGCAAAGCGACCGCACGTTACGTTAGAATTCACCGTGATCAAGTATCGTTACCGTGACTGAAACCGTCGCCGGTCTACGTCGGATCAATCGAAACGATCATTGGCTGGCGCCTGACGACGCGCCGCGCGAGAGTCAATCTGAAACGAAATCGCGAAATTGGCTGTGAACGATCGATGCGTTCGCAAGACGGTTCCACGAGTAACCTATAGCGCGGCTCCTAGAGGTCCCTGGACTTGTTTCGCTTCATCCCCAAAAACTGTCCGTATCACCCTCTGATAACGGTTCAAAATTCAATCACAAATAACATCCGCGATGGACTGGGATCCGCGCGTACGCGGATTTCGTCCAAACGGTGACCGGTTCGCGGTCGTCGTTGCCCGATTCCGGTTCGAACGATCGAATCCCTTTCGGACCGATGATCGCGATCGAGACCTCGCCTCTGTATCGGTTTAACGAGTCAACAGTCGAAATAATCAATCGAGGTAAACAGCAGAACGTAACTATTTTATCACCTACATAACTGCGGGCTCGTGGTCGCGATCAGGTCCGTGTTTCTCTCGCGAACCGGTGTAAAAATTGAGCGTACGACGGCCGCCTGCGAATATGACTTACAAGAATTAGCAATAAAAAACGTCGTCAATAAGAAAAAACACATCGTTCGATCGTTAAAGAGGTAACATACTGGTAAATGTACAAAGAATCGAGACGATCGACGAATCCACTCGTCGCGTGCCATCTTGTATGCCATTCGAACGGAAATTTCTTTGTCTTTGCCCTTTCTCCTCTCCAGAGACATCGAAACTCGTGTTCGCGTGGTCGAAGATTGCGCGCGTAGTTAAGATTACGCACGATCGTCCAGCACTAAGAGAAGTTACTTGCTAGAAAAACTTAAACACAACAATCCTATTGACGGAGACGTCGATCGAGAGGAACCGAATGGCTTTCGTTTCGTTCGAAACGAAAGCACACGCGATCGTAGACACACGATTCTTCTTCTCGATGGACGTCGCGTGGCACGCGTGCTCTAAAAAACAGAGGCAGAGGGCTTGGAGGTGTTTCTCACGAAATGTTTCCTTTCTAGGCCTCGCTTTCTTTTATACTTCATTGGACGATACGTGATCGCGCTGTGGAGGATTTCCAACCTCTGTTTCTGAATTCTATCAATTTTTAACTACGTTTCATCGAATTCCGTTGATTTTTAGTTTTCTGCTATTTTTTTCTTTTTTCTCTTCGTCGTTTCTCCTTCTTTTTTTTTTCTCTCTCTACCCCTAATTGACACGTCGAAGCAATCTCGACGCAATTCTCGTCGAGTTTCTTCGTTATCCTTCGATTCTCGATCGTTTCAATGTCGGGTGTCGATCTGTCGTTTCCACGTGGATGTGCTCTATACGAAGGCTATAAGTGTACGTAGGCGAGAAGACGCTGTGCGGTCCTCTCGATTTACTATTGCGCTCGTGAACTGCGTTACTTGCGTCGTCCTGTTCGATTCGAAACTTAAAACCAGTTGTCCTCGAGATGTATTTGCTATTATTACGTGGTGAGCGGTGCGTGGTTTCGCACCGAGATATCGGTATAAAAGATATGGAACTGAAATCCGGTTGTAAGAGCAGAGTCGCCTTCTGCGCATCCTTCCATGAAACATTCGCACCCCCAATAAAATTACAACAATCGATGATACATGATCGATGTGAATCGTTCCGGAAATCCTCGAAGGGTTCTTCTCTTGCTTCGTACAAATCGAATATTCTTCCCTTTTTTCCTTGCATATAGACAACAGTGTGACAATTTAGCCTCCTTTGCGCGACATAGCTCGAAATGGCTATCCCGTTGTCCATATTTAGACGAAAGGGATTCCCTTCGTCCTTTGACAATCGAATTTCGATTAATTTTGCATCGTTCTCGCGTTTTATTTTGGGAAAATTTTGCGGTTTTCTTTTTTCTCCTTTTCCTTTTTTTTTTCTTTTTGTTTTTTTAATTCACGGTTTATAGCATAGACCAATCGTACGTGATTCGAGAATGTAAACGCGATTGACACGATTTGATCGACGATTGTTTCAAGTGATACGCGGTTTTTCATCTTTTCTTTTTTCCCTTCTTTCTCACTTGGATTAGATTGGTGGTGATCGGTATGCGTGGCGTTGGATCTGTGAAAGGGAGGTGGGGGATGGGGTGGGTGGAATATCAAGGTATCGGGTATGGGAAAGGGAGAGCAAAGCTGGATCGTATCCGGGGTGCTTCGACGGGTAGCATAGAGTTCCAAACGCTCCGTGATCTACAGACATTCAATATTAAACAGATCAATCAACTATGTCGTCATATAATACCACTAGGATAGTTCATAATCGTAAGTTATATCAATAATATAATTATATCATTAGGTATCATTAATGCTTGTTCAATGTGTGTACGTGTTCGAGTGTGTATCCTCTTTTGTGTATTCTCTTTTTCTCTCTCTTTCACCTCGTCTTTTTCTCAATTATATTTAAGTCTCAAGTTACAAGCTAGCGTATAAATGATGGGTAAGAAACGACCACCTCGACGAGAGGGAATCCGACGTGAGGGAACGCGACGCCGACGTCGGGGAAGGCGTCGCGGCATCGGCCTTGTCCCGAGTCGAAGAAACACGCGATCGTTCGAAGGAAAGACTTCGTATTTGCTCATTCGTTTTGTTCGTTCGTTTCTTTCGCTTTGTTTCGCATTGTGTTTTATTATTTGTTTGTTTGCTAGTTAGTTTGTTTGTTTGCTTGTTTGTTTTGTTCCTTTGTTCTCTTTTTGTTTCTTTGAGAGAAATAAAAAAACGTCACGCTCGATCGGCACCGCCCCATTCTAGGCGACCGATTTCTAGGCCGGATCGCTTCGTCTTGGTGGATTGTTTGTTAGCCGCCATGTTTTATCGGGTTGTCCTCGTACCGTTTATACTATATATCATTATATCGTATTATCGTTATTAAGTATTATTAGTCATTAATTATTTTAATTAATCGTTAGGTATAATTCAATTAATCAATACTCTTAACCCCTTTATCGTTTAATAATTATTGTTAGGTAGTTATAGTTTTTTTTTTTTTTATTAGGTTTCGATAACGCGTACGGATTATTATTATTATTATTATTATTATTAATATTAATATTAATATTATTATTATTATTATTATTATTATTATTAATATTATTATTATTATTATTAATCTTATTTTTTTTTTTTTGGAAGCAAACCTTATTCCTGTTTGGGAAGGATTTACCGAGGGGATGGAAGGTGGTGGCTCTTATCTTGTTTATCTTGTATAGCGGTGGTTACGGGGGCGGGATGGGATCTCGGAGGGGACGCACCTGTTGTCCCGCGCGAAAATCTGCGAAAAATCAGAAAGTCGAATAGCGAATCTTCAGTGATTCCGTGAAATTTTTGCGTTTCTTTCTTCTCTTCGTTTCTTCTTTTTTTTCACATTTTCTTTTTCCGTTGTTTGCTTTCTTGCGTTAGCTTGCTGCTCTCTTTTCTTTCGTTTTGTCTTCTTTGTTTCGTTTTTGGTTACTTTGTGTTCTACTCGGTTTTCTCTTGTTGGTCGGTTCCGTTTATCCTTAAAAAATCACGCATTCCGTTCTATCTTTCTTTCTTTCTTTCTCTCCCACCTCGCTCTCTATCCACCTATCTATGAAAAAAAAAAAGCTTTCTCCTTCCCGTTCATACTGTCGTTCCCGTCTCCTGTTCGTTATCCATTTTATTTTTTTCTCTTTCTTTCGTTCACTTTCTCTTTCTCTCCCTCACTCTCTCTCTCTCTTTCATTCTCTCTCTTACTCTCGCGCGCGATGCCTCTCTCTCTCTCTCTCTCTCTCTCTTTCTCCCTCCCTCCCGCTCTCGTTCTCTCTCAAACACACACGCTCCCACTTTTTTTCGCAGTAGCTTTCTTTCGTTTCGTTTTCTTTTTTTTTTTTTTTTCATAGTTTTGTTGCTTTCCTTTATTATGCGATTATGCGAATTGCTTAGAACGCGTCGCGTTTTCAACGAATTGCAAGTGGCAAGATTTCTCGGGTATAATTCGTTTCACGTTTCTTTTTTCTTCTTTTTCTTTTCTTATTATTATCAGCAAGTTATAGCCTCGAATCGGCGGCGCGGAGAACGCTCGTCTCCCGCGTCCGTTCGATCCCTTGTTCTCTTCGACACTTCTTTCTCTACCTGTTTCTGTGGCGGTTATGTTGATTATTTCGTATAAAAAAAAATCTGTCGTGCATTTTGTTCTCATCCATTTGTTTCCTTTCTTTCGTTTTTCTTTTTTTCTTTTGCTCTGGTCTCTTTCCTGGTTTGATTCCTATTCTTCGTGTGTTTCTTTCCTTTTTCTTTTTTTTCTTTTTTTCTTTTTTTCGCTTCTCTGCGTTTTCGTGTGCTTTGTGTTTGTCGACGTGTACGTGTGTGTTTGTGTGCATGCTCGATGGATTCGCTTTGCTTCCAGTAATAGTAGTACTAGTAGTAGGTTTGGCTTCTTCTTCTCGTTCAAGCGAGAATTCGGTGTCGTGCTAGTCGGCGTTTGCCCGCATACCGGGCCAGCGACTTTGTCTTCTTCCACGTGGCTCCACTCTTCGTTCCTGATAATGATCCTCTGATTCACGGGGCGTCTCGTTTTAGTATTCACGGCTTCCTGATCGCGGATCGATCGCCGGAAGTACGATGCTCGCCGCTTCGATTCGTAATGCTGTCCCGTCGGAATTGAGAGTCGTGTGAGAAATGCCGTATATTTCAGCGGTGCGTAGCTAGAATTCTATTCGAGACTATGTTTGAAGATTAACATCGTTAAGCTTCGGTATCCTGTTTGATTGCTGGGATGATCATTTTCGTTTCTCTGTGCGTCTGTGCCGGATTCGACGATCGGAACGTATTCTCTCGTTCGATCTGCTGCATTTCTGTGGTATCGCGGAAAAATGTTGAATCGTTGTCGCGTTCGTTCGATAGGAAATGAAAAAATCTCGATAGAATTGTTAATGAAATCGTTTTATAACGAGCACTGTTCCCCCCTGTATTCGGGATCGCAGTGCGGTGGTTCCAGTTGGGCAAATGAAAACCGGTGTCGAATCGTTTGGGTTCGACGTGTCTGTCTGTAAATTATAGGTTGCGAATGAACTTAAATTGTTACTTATCTTCTCTGTGTTGCCTACAAGTAGGCGTTCGATGTCGCAACAAAGTTTTTTTTTTTTCGAGTGAAAAGTGTGTTGCAACGAGGTATAAATACAGAATGAACGTGTCTAGAGATGTTTGTTGCCGAGGGAAAAGAAAACCGGCGTCGATCTGTCTGTTCGACGTGTTCTGTTACCTGCAAACGATCGGCGAAGAAATTTCTACACGCCTTTGTGAGTATGTATGTGTGTGTATGCGCGTGGAAGGGTGAAATGTTTGTGAAACTGTGGGAACGGAAATCAACAAGTTTCTTGAGATAATCTTGCAGTTATAAGGTATCGACGAAATATCAAGCTGCCTTTATTGACCGGCGTCGGGGAGCATTTGCATCCGACACCATCGTTCTCGGTAATTAACCGTCGGTACGCCGTTATTATCGCTCCTTACAATGATTATTCCTCGTCCAACGTTTTCGACGAATCGGACGAACGAGCAATAATTGTCGCTGCGATTATTGCCTGCCTGAATTATTATCTATCGGTGATATCGTTACTATGTACACTGAAGACTAATCGAAGAAGATCGAGTTTTTGTATCCTCGTTAACTTCTTTATCGTTATATTATTTAATTATTTATTTATTTTTTTTTTTCATTTTTCTTATTACTTTGTTTCTTAACTTTTAACATATCTGCTGTGTGTGTGTGTGTGTTATCGAAGGGAGATCCCGAGACGCTCTACGCTATTTATTCTCTTCTTTCGCTTTTTGTCTTTTTTCTTTTTCATGTTGCGGGGCATTACGCCTCGTCGAGGCTGATCGCATTCTCCTAGAACGTTTGAACGTTGTCACGGTGGTGGTTTGACTGTTTTTCTGCGACGCGCGGTGTGTAGGCTGTGATGATGCATGCGGATGCGTTGTTTGTCGTTAAATTGCAACGTTTATCCTTGATGCTCGTTGCGGCTGTCGCGGTAAAAAAAAAAAAGAAAAAAAAAGATTACTATCTCGTGTGTCCAGCGTTGATTCCTTCGAACGGTTTTTTCTGTGTTTGCATACCTGTCGGATTGGACCGGGTCAGTTGGATCGTCGCGTGTTATACAGAGGGTTGAAGGCGGGTTTCTATTGCGGGTTTCTTGTATCACTGATATCGTATCGTTGGTACGCACGCGTCGGTGGAGCGGCGCGTACTTGCATCCGTGACGAATTTTTAAACGTTTTTCCAGAAGTCTGCCGAAACGATCGTTCCTTGACACTTGTCTCTCTCCTATCTTCTCGCTTCTTACGTTTTCCCTTTTTTCTTTTTTTTTTTCTTTTTTTACTCTTTTTGCTTTGAATTTCTCGGCTTGATCTTGCCGTTGATTCTCACGAACGAATAGGTTTACGTTAGAGTTAGACGAGCTGGCCCAAAATGCGCAAATGCGACATGACCGATGAGATCGGCCGAGTAAGGTGACTGCAAACGGACACGGGGATACAAGCTGAGATATTTAATTTTAATCTACGTCTTAGCTACGTCTTGGGTGTTTGTTTGATCAATCTTTCTTTCGTGAATCGAAATACAGGAATTTTGAATTTCTCCTTTCTGCTTCTGCTTCTTCGGTAATCCTGAATATTCGCTATTTGATGGAAACTTTCTTTTTTTCTACATGTGTATATATGTGCGTATATATATACAATACATCATCTTTTTCTCTTAATTTCTATCGTCCAAAGAGTTATACGTCGTGTATATTGAACTTATATAAAAAAGGAACACATAATTGATCCTCAATGTTCCGGTCGATCGAACTGAACTAAATCCTTCTTGATATTCGTCCTTCTTTCGTGCCTAAAGTTGTTGCACCCAGTGTCGCGAGCTCAGCCGTCCACCGATGCGTAGCATCGCGTGTTCGAATTCACCCAGAACAGGCACCAGTCTACACGAAATGATCCTCGCCCCTCTTTCTTATTTCTCCTTTTTTTCTTTCTTTTTATTTTCTTTGTTTCTTTCGGGTCGTGGTCGAGTCTCTCGGAGATATACATATATGATACGATTCATGAAAAATGAAAACGGATGGCAAAGAATACCGCGGATCTACGCGACGAGATAAAACGTGGTCGATCCCTCCTTAACAACCTGAAATCTCTCTTTATATTCCTTTTCCTTTCGTTCTCTCTCTCTCTCTCTCTCTCTCTTTCTCTCTTTCTCTCGTTCATTCTTTCTTCCTTTCTTTCTGAAACCTTTCTCTCTCTCTTTCTCTCTTGTTTATCGCAGGCTTTTCGATTCTTTCGGATTTTCGGCGAACTTTCCCTCGTCCCGGTCGCGGGAAACAGCGAGTCGACAATCGAAATGTTTTCCGAATTGCGATCTCGTTCGATCTTGTTGATCTCTCCCGTTGGTAATTATTCTATTTACTCGTCTTCCGACTTCGTCTTACTTCCCTTCCGTTCGTCTCCTCTCGCTTCTCCTTAGCACCGGGTTATCATTCTTATATCCTTTTCTTTGTCCTCGTCAATCCACCTGCGTTCCCGCCCGAAGACGAGAGTCCTTAGAATAATTTTTCGGGTGACCCGTCCACTCGCGTCGTCGCTTAGCTTCACATCATGCAGGAAGTGTTTTTCTTCTTTTGACGCGAGAAAGGAAACGCCTACTTTCTCTCTCTCTCTCTCTCTCTTTCTCTCTTATTCGCTTTCTCTCGCCTGACGAATGGATGTTTCTCTTTTTTTTTTTTTTCACCGTGTGTTTCCACTCTCACTTCTCGTGCTCTTCAATTCTCGAGCGGATAAGGATTGGATTTTTCAGGAGGATGCTGTGAGTTTTCATCTTGGGGAGGTTCGTGGATGCAAAGAGGGTTGATGGATGGACAAATGTTTGCGGGGTTTGCTGGAGCAGGGGTTGTTCGGGCCGCGAGACGATCGACTGGCGACCTTCCGGCGTTCGAGGAGGGACTTTGAAAGACAGGTTTCACGTCCACGTCGCACTTTGGTCACTCCGGTGGCTCACGCCTCGCGGTGATTCGCTTCCGGCGTGTCCACCGCGTTTGCGACCACTGCCACGTCCAACGTGCACGCGAACCATAAGAATTTCGAATCCGGCCGGACGCGGCGGGAACTGAGAAGACTATTTGTTTCTTCTTCATCTTCTTCGTCATTTTCTCCCTTCTTTTTTTTTCTCTCTCCCTCTCCCTCTCTCCTTGTCCTTTTTTTTTCTTTTTTTCTCTCAATTCTTTCTAAATCTTTCGATAGTTCTTTTTTTTTTTTCGGTGGTTTGCTGAGTTAGCTGCGAGGTTTCGAAACGTCCCGCCGCCGGCGGATATATACTATATGTATACATATATTTATAATATATCATTTTTATAGATATAATCTAGAGAAATCTTATAATCTAGAGAAATGGGTGGGGGTGGGGGAATTTGTTAAAGGGGGTCAGGACGAGTGAGAGGGTCGCCTGTCGTTCGTCGTCGGCTGGCCCCGGAAAAAATGTATATACTAAGGCCGATTTTGGTTAAGAATACGCTTCGCATTATTTTTTTTTTTTCTCTCTTTCTTTCATCTTCCACTCTTTTGATCAACTTTTAATTTTAACATTAAGGCGCAACGTGATAAACTTGTACTTTTTTCCTTGATGTGTCTTTTAGATTCTGGCCGAAACTGCGTGTGTACGTGTGTCGGGTGTCAGAGTGTACGCGTCGTGTGTGTATCCCGCGAGTGTTGTACGTGTGTGCGTGCGTATGTGTGTGTCCCTCTAACGTCCGTGTGCACGGTGTGTCGTTGTACGCGTGTGTGTGGGTGTGCCGCTAGGCGATCGACGTAAACGCCGCCTTGACGAACACTTTATTGTTGTTGTGTGGTCCGAATTGGCCGCGGGAACGCGCGTGCGTACGCTCCGTAGCACGCGCGCACCCGCCGGCAATTCGAGCTTGAGTTTTTCTTTTTGGTGTTTGCCGAAAAACGGAATTTCCTTTTGCTTCGCTGTCGCGACGAAACGTCCAGCTCCCGTTTACCAGCGCTCTTGATCGCGCCGATCGTCGAGCGTGAAACGACAGGGACGTTCCTCCGCGCCACGTCTTTGTGTGTCGTCTTGTGCGCAACCTAGGACAGCAATGAATCAATCCGAAACTTCTCGTGTCGAAAGCGAACTTAGTAAAACGCCGGTAAAATGTACGAAAGGAATGTCCTCGTGTCGAAAGTGGTATATAGTCATCAAACATCGTGAATGCGTGAAAGTAGACAGGTTGGCGAGCTGGAACCTCTGTCTCAAGTTCCCGCGGAGTACATGTATTTCTGATATCTCGGAGTGGCGAGGTCGGAGTCTGCACGACCATCGACGATGCTATTGTAACCGAAAGTAGTTGCAACGACTGATAGTCGAGCGACGTAATCGAGCAATTTCATTTACCAATTTTAACAAGGATATCAAATTGTCTGAATTCATCATCTTTATGAAATCTATAATTTACTTTCGAACGAATTTCGTGTCGTATTTGCGAAGAAGTTTCAAGAATTTATCAACTACCGTTTCAGAATTTAGACAACGTCCGGTATTTTCAATTTCAAAGATTTCAAAGTGGAAACTTAATGTAACGTCTCCCTTGAAAACAAGTTGAAGATCAACGATCAAATCGCTCGACGTCAAATAAAGTCCCGTGAAGATCTTGCAAGTGATCTTGAAAGAAGGGAAGATCAGTGATCTGTGTCAGCGTAGGTAAAGAACCGTCGCGTGGAAATCTTTAAGAAGAGAACAGAGACAGAGGTGCCAAGCATAAAATGTACTTGCGTGAGCAGGTTGCCTCGACTCGGCTCGATAATCTCGAGCTCGTGCCGGAGCGCAGAAAAACAATTCCCACAATATTCTTTACAAGACGTTCCAGCTGACCAGGCACGGTCGGCGTCGTCGTTCGTCGTCCCGCGTTTTCGATTTATTTATTTACTTATTTTTTTTCTTTTTCTTCTCCTTTTTCCCCTGTTGTCGACTATCGGATACATCTTTCGAAAAAAATATTTCTGCTCGAAAGTTTGTTTCCTCCGGGGCGCGCATTGCCGCGTCCGCGATCGATCCAGGCTTCGACGAAAGTTTTTTTAACGACTAACATTTATTTTTATCAAAGTATTGTCTGTCTTTGGCGTGATACTTTAAAGACTATATAAACCCCTGATGCACGTCGCGGATCGACGAACGATGGCTAACGCGATGCCCAGTTTCGCGTCCCTTTGTGTTTCACCTCAATCTGCGGAGGGTCTGCGCTTCTATATATTATCTCTGAGGACTTCATTGGACTCAACGCGGCGATCTAGCTCACATCCTCACACATCAACGTAGGTTTTTTTTATTTATTTATTTATTTACTTTATTTTATTTTATTTTGCTCTGTTTTTTCCTGTTTGCTTCGCTGGCTACTGCTTGTCTTTTGCTTCTGTTCCATCGTTGAATAAAGAGTTTCACCTCTTTCTTGCTCCATCTTTTTCCTATTTTTTTTTCTTCGTTTGCGTTTGTTTATTCGTTTTCTTTCTCTTTTTTTGTCTGTTTTCCTTTTGTTCTATTAATTCATCCTCTTCGTATTGTTCGTGATCCTGTATTCTCATACTTTTTGTTCTGTTTAGTTTTGTTTAATGTTTATTTGTTTTGTTAATGTTTATGTTAATGTTTACCTTAATACACCTACGATTCCCTACTACGATAATACGTTTATAACCTAACACGACTTGCTGGCTGAGACGTATGCGCAAGTGATACATGCCAGGAATTACAGACACATTTCTAAAACACAATTTCTCATCTACTCATCAATCTCGTGTGTGCTCTTCTCGGGTACACGCACGTATATTCATTCAACCACCCTCATCCGGCTGTTCGACTCATTCACAGACGAAGGATATCAGACGCAACGATAAATTAGAAGTTTCGGGACGTAACGTCGGGTTTCTATTCTTTCTTTTTTTTTTTTTTCCTCTTCTTCGTTTTCTCTTCTTTCTCTTTTATCGTATTTTCGTTTGCTTCTATCGGAAGATCGCTGGACAAACTCGGGATAAGTCAGCGATGAAAGTCGGTGGGGGGGGGGGGGGTGTAATTCTCGCAACGGAACTGTGTGAAATCGCTTCAGTCGGCGAAGCGTATTGTTTCAACTGTAGACGAGAAATCAAATTCATCTTCGAATGATTTTTATTGTTTAATTTTTTTCATCTTCTTTCTTCGCTTTCTGCCGAACGATTCGAAAACCAAGCTTCAAACTTACTATTATGTATTCCGTTGCTGATCAACGCTTGTTCGATAGAGGGGTAATTGACATCTCGAAAAATACGTTTGAACGCGAGAAACGTCGACGAGTGTCGTACGTTTCGCGAACGAAATTATAAACGGGAGAGGGTCAGAGTGCGTTCCATCGGGGGCAAGCAAGATCTGCTTAAGACTCACACTTTCCCGCTGGTTATTCGTTGCACTCGGTGGCTGAAGGGTTGGATGGATCGTGACACTTTTAGTACCTGCCATTCTTGATGCTCTGTGTGTATTGCCTGCCTCTTTCCAATCGATTATATCCTCCTCGATAGCGCTACTGAGTCGGACGACGGACCTATAATGGGCCATTTAATCCCGTCCTTTCTCTTTCCTCTTTTACCTCTTTTCTTTTCATTCCTCTTTTTCTCTTTTCACTCCTTTTTGTTTTCGTTTTTTTTTTTTTTTTCTTTCTAAAGAGATCACTCTATCANAAAACCAAAAAAAAAAAAAAAAAAGAGAAAAAAAAAGAAAAACCAAGAAAGAAAAGGAGAAATAAAGAAAAAAAAAACAAAGAATTGCCTAATTGCTTAAAAGAAGAAAAAGAGGAGAAAGAAAGAAGGGAGAAAAGAAAAAGAAATTTCTCAAAGGACCAAATGTCGCGCGATAAATCACGCGAGTATGCATCGCACGGCGATATCGTGGCGACATGGTTGTGCAACGCGAAGTCGATGCCATGCCAGACCGTAGAGCCGATCGTCTGGGATCGTCTGGCTTCCGGGAACGGGCAGTGGCCATTGTGGTAGCGGCCGCATTATGAAAATGTCGAAACACGCGCGACAGCCAGCCAAGGCAAGCAAGAAAATAACAACAACCAGAGCAGCCTGGCGGGGTTCGAAAAGGTGGAAAGGAAGACGATAGGGGAAGAAACAAGCGCGTGTATCGAAACGATTCGACCGATGGCAGAATTACAAAATATCCATGCCAGACGCGATAAATCCCTCGCGGGCCGCGGCCAAGACACAAAGAAACATTCAGCTCGAACACAGCTTGAGAATAGAACAGCACGGGATTAGAGATGATTCTGTTTTCCCCGAGTCAAAATGTAATTTTGTCTAGAAATTGTTTCTACATTTTTTTTTTTTTTTTTTTTTTTTCTTTCTAAAGAGATCACTCTATCATTCGCATTCTCTCTCTCTCTTTCTCTCTCTTCCTTTCTTTTTTGCATCTTTCCGCTCTTCATCTATTCGCACGTAAACTCATGTAATTTCACCTATTCACACATGACACGACTATTTCTCGATCGCATTCTCGCTAGCGAAAGAATTGCCAAAAGTATCGTGCACGAAAAGGATTGGGGGGGGGGGATATTCCTCGTTTAACTTACACTTACAACTGGTCTAATAATTTCTCCTCTTTCTTCTCCTCTACTCTCCTTCTAATTTTCACTCTTTTCTTTTCTCTTTATCATTTACTAGTCTTTTATATATATGCGGACCTCCCGGTAGGCAAGGAGGTCGGCGCTCTCTGTATAATTTTTTCTCATCTTTTTTCTCTCTCTCTCTCTCTCTCTCTCTCTTTCCAATTTTTCTTCAACGCATTCACACTCGAATCGTCACGGTCACCCCTCGCATCCGCTCGATTCTTCTTTCGTTCACTTTCTTGTCGCCCGTCACCCATTCTCTCCCTCTCTTTCGATCTTGCTCATTCGCTCGTTCTCTCTCTCTCTCTCTTTTTCTCTCTCCCGTTCTCTCCCTCTCTCTCTCTCTTTCTCTCTTCTCTCTCTTCCTCTTGCTCAACTAGGATCGGTTTGCGCCGAACGTCTATCGCCCGTGGCTCCGAACTCAGTTCCGAAATCGCAATTCGCATGGATTTCTTCTCAGGCGTGACTTTTTTTTTCTCCCTCTCGTATCCCCTTGATCTTTTTCCATTTCTCGACGCCTGCTGTCAACTCCTGGTCGTGCCTTGTCCGTTTCCATCTCTTTCTCCCTCTCTTTCTCTCTTTCGCTTCTTTTCTCTCTCTCTCTCAATCTGTTCCGAACTTTCCCGAAAAAAAATCACCTGTTGAGATCGCGAGATTTCGTGGCTTCAACGACGGTCGCATCAAGGACACTTGGCTCCCTACACGCTTCTACACCGTTATTCCATATTTCGTCGGTCTCTTATTATCACCCTTAAGTCCCCATCCCTGATCATCCCTGACCCCAAATAAAACCCAACCCACCCACCCATCCGTTCAGATCCCCGGCTCGAACGGATCCTCCGATGGCGCGAGGAATTCCGAGAGGTTCCGTTTCTTCGAGGCGTTCCTCAAACGGTATCTGTGTACGTATACAAAATAGCCAGACCTCGAGACGTCGAGGCCTGGAGCTCGAGAAACTGATCGATCCGACGACGCGTGGAAATATTTTTCGTCCGTCGGCTAGACCGGGATCCGAGACTCGCGAGGAATCGCGCGACCGTGGGATTAAAATCGCGAGGTTGTGGTGCCGTCACGAGAGCTGGAGTATCGACAGCCTCTCGTTATTCGGTGATCTGTGTGTATTTACTAAAAAAAAGTCGGACGCTGCTTCGTTTCCGTCGGAGGAGAACGGAAAGAAGAGAATTACGTTGTGCAGGGACGAGTCAACCCCTTGCAGGCGCGGTTTTAGGTCGCTGGGGGAGTGCCGTCAGTGGTTTTTATAATTCGAGGTAGTTCAACGGCAATTGATGTAGTCGTGTGGGACGGAGGGTTGTTTATTTAAAGGCTGCCGGTCGACGTTCAGGCTAGAAGGCGAAGCGATAGGAACTTTAATTTAGAATTTTCGCTACCTCTACGAATTTTTTTTTTTTTTTCATATCACACTTGCTCGTTCGTCACTTTCGCGCGCACGCTCTCTCTCGTCACACTCACGCTCGTTTCGTCTCTCATTCTCTCCCGCTCTTTCACGCTTGTCCACGAAATAGATTTTTCAAAAATTGCGCCAAAGACATTAGAAACTAATTTTCTCGGTCTTAGTCCCTTTTTTTTTTTTTATCTTTTTCATCTTTTTCTTTTCACTTGTTCTCTTTTTTGCAAAAGTTTTTTCTCACGTTGAATCTGTCCGTCGCCGCCCTTCGAACAAACAACCCCGAGTCAGAAACGAGCGAAACGTTCTACCGCGGTGAAACACAGGCTATTGTACGATTCAACGCGAAATCATGAACCGAGGTACGCGAAACCGATCTTACGTCGACGCAGAATCGAACCACGTGTTTTTAATATCGCAGCCTGCAAGGGATCGAGTCTCGAGGTGGCTCGGAGGCAGGAGTATCGACTGCCTCGCGTGGCGCTGTCCTGTAAATGAAATCGAGAAGAACACGGTCTCGTATCTCGTTGTCGCGAACGAAGAACTTTCCACGGCATGTGTCTACACGTGTCTACTCCCTAAATCAAAGAACTAATTGCCTACGTTAATTCGACGAGCCGGAGTAATCGACGGGCTCGTCGAGTTTCCCTGTAACCAATCGATAGACAGAGAATCGATATTAAAATACACGCGATGATATGTTGACAGTCGGTGGCCGAACACACCAACGAATTTTTCATTTTCTCCCTCTTTCCTCTCGAAAAAGGAGTCACGAAAGTCTTGGAAGCCAACACCTCTCGAAATTCTCGACCGTTAGGGCTCGACGTTATCGTCTCCTTCGCCTCGCGTTAATTTCTCATTTCGTCCGACTTTTCACTTGTTTTTTTTTATGTGTTTTTTTTTCATCGTTTTTTTCTTAAAAAAGTTTTAGTCGCTCTCACCTAAAAATCCCCTACCGAAACGTATTGTAGACTTAACGCGCTACGTGTACTACGAGATTATCACACAGAAAGTTTTGCTCACTCGGTGTCAACAATCAGTAATTTCTTCCTCTCTTTTCTCTCCCTTTCTTCTTCCTTTCCTCTAATCTTCGTCAATTATTTCTCTCCTTTTTTTCATTTCTTCTCTTCTTTTTTTTTTTACTCTTTTAGTCTCCTTACGCACGCGCTCCCTCGCATTTAAAAACATATATAGCATCGTTCTCTCGCGTCGCTAAATAATCTATCACTCTGTCCGCGTTTTCACTCGCTGTCTCTTCGTTACTCTTTCCCACGTTCTCTCCCTCTCTTGCTCTCGTATTAATTTCAGTCGTACGCAAATTTTTTTTTTTCTTCGAAAAAAGAACCCCCCTTAAAAAGAAAAAAAGAGAAAAAGTAAAAACAGACCGCACGAAATTTTCGTTTTCTTTCGTTCCTAGACTAATTTTTAATATCGCGCGCGCGTCTCATGTGTATATATATATATATATATATATATATATATAACATATGCACCCGCGCGAAGGCGCGAGTCGTGTGTTTCGCGACATCGGACTCTACGGAGATAAAGGAAAGAAAAAAAAAAAAAAACGAAAAGAACGACATGATTCTATATATGTATCTTCTCATTATTATTCTTTCTTTTTTTCTCTTTGTTCTCTTACTCGCGCTCTATGCATTCTTTCACTCTGTGTCGCGTGCGTCACGTAAATCTTGCGTGATACGCGTTATTTCGTTATAATAAATATACCCTAATTATGCTCCTAATAGTTTTGAGGAATTATTTTATTCTCGATGAACATACTTCGAAGTTATTCACAGCTTTCCCTCTCTCTCTCTCTCTCTTTCTCTCTCTCTCTCTCTCTCTTTCTCTCTTTCTTTCTCACGTCCCCACTGTCGTTCTGTCTCTCTCGAGGTGTTCATTTCTCACTGACGTTCTCTCTCTTGCACACGCACACCCAACGTTCTCGTTAATGATCATTCTCTCTCTTACGCATCGGATTTAGCCCGCACTCTCTCACAGCTATCTCCTAGTTTCTTATAATTTTTTTCCACATTTTTTTTTTTGTTATCACGACGATTCTCGAACTCGATAGGTAATAATCGTAATAATAATATATAATCATATAATAATAATTAGTTTATTAGTGTGTGTGTGTGTAATCTGTATCTTTTTTTTAAGTGTTTTTTTTTTATTCGCTTCGCGCCCGCTCGTTTCACAGAGCGCGGCTCTCACAATCCTCTTCCTCTGCAGCGTGATACGACCTTCCGCTCGGCTTTTCTCTCTTTTTTTTCTCAGTAATATTTTACGTTTTCTTATTTTTCGCAATTAATTACCGTTAGTTTAATCGTTTATATAATAATTAATAGCTTGCAAGTGTTAACGTTAAATACTATTACTTAATTCTGCTTACAGGTGTTCCTTAAAACTTACGCGTTTAGGTAATGTGTACGTATGCTTATTATTTCCATTTCCGTTCGTCTCGTTTTTTTTTCCCCCTTTTCTCTCGTTTTTCATTAAAAAAACAATTCACCCGTTTCCTTCTCGCTTTCGTCTTTCGTTTCCCATTTGTTCATTTTTTTTCTTCTCCTTCTTCTCGTGCTCTGAAATCCTCCCGTTTCGTTTCGTCTACTCGTTCTCCGTGCTACGGCCCCGCTTGCACAAAACGTAATAACGGCGAGTCGATCGGCTTTCGTTCTTGTATATTCTCTGTCTCTGTTTCCCTCCGTATCTCTTTCTTTCCTCACAGTCTCGTCATTCACATATTCGTAACCTCGAACAGAGGAATCGCGCGGGCTCTCCCTCTCTCTCTCTCTCTCTCTCTCTCTCTCTCTCTCTCTCTCTCTCCTATCGTCCACGAAGCTGCGTCGTCGTCGCAGGGAGTTTCCACCCTTTCGTTCTCTCCAGTCTCGAGCCCGCGTTGATTCTCTTTCATTCTTCGTCTCTCGGCGAGCTTCCGCGACAACGTTCAACGTCGTCCAACGTCGTCCGACGGCTTAATGCAACGTCTCAAACGATCGAACGATCAACCAACCCTTTCGAGGTTGCGATTTTTCAATTGATCCGCGACGCTCGTCGATCCTTCTTCAACGAACGATCACACGGCGGCGATTCTCGATCGTTCTGACGGAAGAACTCATCGCGAGAGGCAAGAATGGAACTGGACGCGAACTGGTTCGGCTCCGTGTCGCGCTCCGTGTTTTTCTCGTCTTCAGAGTTTCGGGCGCTTCAGAGTGTTGGCGATTCGTTCGTGCGATCCGTGGTCGGTTCGTCCTTCGCGCCGGGACCCTCGATCCTCGATCGACGGAGAAAGAAATCGAAATATCGCTTAGCTGCTATCGCTCACGAGAATTAGGCTTTATCAGTGTGCTTTCCTCGGTTAACGGAGATGTATCGGCTCTTTGTCGTTTCTAGTTTCCCGCTGTGTGTTTCATTTTTTCTTCCCCCCCTGTTTTTCAACTTCTTTCAATCAATTATCTGCTTTTGTATTACACGTGGTGGTGTATATTTATACCAGAAGGCCCGCGAACCAACTAGCGAGCCCTCTGTCTGCGATGAGAAGGACGACTCGGGATTTTTCTATTTCGTTTTTTGTTTCTTTTTCTTTTTCTATTTTTCGGAAATGGATTTTGTCCCGGTTTCGAACTGTCGGTCAACTGTTGGCATGCTTCTGTCTCTCTGTTTTCAAGCATGTGTGTGTGTGCGTGCGCGCGTGTTCGTGTGTGTGTGTGCGCGTGTGTGTGCGTGTGTGCGTGTGTGTGTGTGTGTGTGTGTGTGTGTGTATGTTTGTGTGTGACTGGAAGGTGCGTCGAGCTTTCGCTCGAGACTCAAGCTTCTTTCAAGGTTCGGTTTTCGGTTGTTTCAACGGATTACCTGCTATTGATCATTGTTTGTTGCTGTTTCCCTTGAGATATCAGTTTTCTATTAGTTGGCTGTTTGTCGCAATAATGGCGGAGTATCAGGGGTACTTATCACTTTTACGCGGTTCGATAATAGAGTATTTAAAGTATTTTGTTAATTTTACCTTTGACTTTTACCTTTTTAATTAATGAAATGTACGTGTACTTGTGTGTGGCAGTTAATTTCCTTTTTCTTTTAAATGGCTACGAGGAGAATGCTCCATTTTTTTGTTTTTTTTTTGTTTTTTTTTTTGTTTTTAATTGTTAGAAAGACGTTGACGCGTTGCGACTTGCGAGCGCAAAGCGCTGTATCTGCGAATGTCGCGGTAACGAGCTCAGTTTAATCCACGAATGCGTTTTGCGATATATAGCAAAAATTGTCCTGAAGGAGTGCTCTCTCCATCGTTGATGATCGTAAGATCGGTTAATCGTTGATTTGGACGCGTACAATAAGGGACAGAATGTCAAATAAATTCGTAAAAAAATAATCGATCTCCAGGATCCTTTTTAAAATTTCCAAGTGTCGATAAATTTCTCTCCATTGTACCGTAATACGATCAATTCACCTAACAGCTATACGCGAATACGTATAAACTTAATCGTTTCTTCTTTCGTTTTGTCTAATAAACTTTTTTGTTTCTCGAATTACCGTCGTTATGTGGCTAGTTAATACCTGGTTAATGCAAACAATATCGTGTTATAGACGTGTAACGATCAAACAGCGGTGCGACGAAAAGTTTTGTCGGGCAAATTTCAGCGGATTGACAAATGTTTGCGAGGCGCAAACGCGCACCGGATTCGGCGGCGCTCGCCGATCCCGCGTTGATCGCTTCGCGCATTGGTAGATTAAATCTCCCTCGAGATTTACTGCTAAATTTCCCCTGGCGAATGATGATGTTGTCGCTGATTGTGGGTGCGAGTAGAGAACGTAGGAACTGATCACCGAACGAGCACCGAACCGGGAGAATCGGTGTGAGGACAACGGTGAATCGTCCAGCCGGAAATCGCCATCTCGAATCGCCAGGTACGCGATCGCCGTTTCGAAAGATCTCCCTTCGGGGGAAAAAATAAAATAATCCGCTAAACCGTTTTGTCAACGCGTTTCCATCCCTTTCGCTTCCTGAACGTAAACATCTTCTTTTTCTTTTTTTTTCCCCCCCTTTTTTAGACCAAAATCTTAGGCCAACGCCGAAGGAGAGATGTGCTACGTTTAATTTTTAGGCCACTGTCTAGTCGCATCTTGGAGTCGAAAATTTTCATAAAATTTGTATCTCCCTTTTTCCTTTCTCTTTGTTATTTTTTTTTCTCTTTTTTTTCTTATCATCCAACACTTTAGTCTAACGTAACCTCTTTCGTTAACCAGTTAGCGATTCGACTCGACGATCAGCGATCTCCAGCACGAAGATCCACATCGTCGCACTAGCTCTTTTCGAGACTCGTTCGGGTTTTTGGATCGGAGGTAGGCCGGGATACGCGGCAGTCGAATATGTTCGAAATGTCTGAACTCGAGACAATTCGCCGTGGGTATCGCATTTGAATCTACAATTTCGATGCGGGGCGTAGAGGTGGGATTGGAACAGGGAGTGTCGCGTGATGCGTGACACGGTGGTGGTTTGCGTGATAGAACGATGAAACGCAAAACGTAAGAAACGCGATTAAACGGCAAATAAAATAAAGGAAGACAACTCAGAGTCCAATCGTGTTGTTTTTATTCGTCGTAAATAATAAATAAAATAATAATCAATAAATCGATCGTTAAAATTAAAATATTAGTGACTCGTGACTAGGTTAAGACTCACCGCTTACAGAAACGTGTGTGTGTGTATGTATGTATATATATATATATATATATATATATATACATATATATGTGTGTGTGTATTACGTGTTACGTATTACGTGTGTTTCTTCTTTCTCTTTTTTGTTCTTTTCTTTTATTTGCTCTCCGCGTACACTTGTGTGAACTCATGCTTAATTGTAATTAGTAATCGTAATAATTATAATGGAGAATAATTAGTCGTCGTGGTACAATAACTGAATACACAATAGCAACTAAAAAAATGTCAGAAAATAGGAGAAAAAAAACATCGTTGAATAAGAAGGCGGGCAGGCGAAGGAGCGTAGAGGGTAGAAGGGTTTCGTCTTAACGTAAAAAGGGGGAGAGAGAGAAACGCAAAGAGAACAGGAATTTACGAACAGGGAACGTCGCTTGAACCTAGGGAGTAAATCAAAGTATCGAACAAATAAAATCGCTGATTATCGGAAACACAAAGTGTCGCGACAATCGTGATTTAAGAGAATAATCTTTACATAATATACATAACATAACTAATAATAATAGTACTGTTAATAATGATAATAATAATAATAATAAAGTATAATAGCAGTAATAATAATTTTAATAATAATAGTGCACATAATAGCGAGAATAATAGTGGTAGTAAATGTAAAGGTGAGAAAATAAATTTGGTTAACTTACACGAGTAACTCGCTACCACTCGAGACATATGTATAACTATAATAACGCTACATATCGTTACGAAAAATTATCTACAAAATCGTGTCTGTATCAGGGGAAAAAGAAAACAAACTATCGTAAATAAGAGAACCTGCGTAGACTTCACGGCGATCAACTCTCGCGTTAAAATCTCGCACTTGTCTCTTTATGTGTACGAGAATAATGTATAATCTGTACAGCGTGTGAAGACGGCGGGTACCTAATACACCGTGTAACGTGTGTATGTGTGTGTGTTCATGTGCACGTGTACATACATGTAGTTGGGATGTGTACACGCGCGAGTGTCGTGTGCAATAGGTCGGATACAAGTGGAATAAGGGAGGCGTGGGTGTCTAACCCTCTGTCACACATTCCTTACGCAATTTTAATCGCGCCAACATCTGTCTTTCGTTTTTTATATGCCTAATATATATACATATAACTTTACGTAATTATACATATATGTATATATATATATTATACTTTAATTTTTTTTTCATATATATATATATTTATACATATGTATATATATATGTATATATATACGTCTTTAATATATAATCTACTTTTATATAGTTTACGCACCGGCGTGCGAGTGTTTCATTTTCTCTTTAGTATTCTTTTTAATCTATATCTCCCCCCCCCTTCCTCCTCCTCCTCCTCCTCGTTCTTACTCGATGATAATTTGTTAGTTTTCTCTCTTCCTTCGAATATAATCGTTGCCGAATCTATAAATGTCTATAATACCTATAATACGTTTCTAATCACTTTTTTTTTCTTTTTTGAGAAAAGTTAAGTCGCCGGTGCTGGATCAATGGTTTTCGTTAAAATATTATCTCGTGCGTTTCACGTGTTTATTCGCCCCTCCCTGTTGTCGTCCCTGTTACTCGTACTCCTGTCACTGCGACTAGCCTAACCTCGTTTATACTCTATCAATTAATCGTTAATAAAAACATCTCTAATGTAATTTACTTTTGTTTTACGCGAAATATTATACGTGCATCGTTTCTCAACTTTTTCTTCTTTTTTGTTTTCCCCCTTCAGTTTTTCGCAGCGCGAAGTTGTTCGTCGCTTTTCTCCGTTCACGATCGCGTTCTCCCGTTCTGGCGAAAGCGAACCTCGAAGCCGAGAAAAATACAACGACAGAGAAAATTTTGTTTCCCCGTTGCTAAGCTAAATCGACGATCTGCTTGGCGATCACGAGCAATCGCCGGGATCGCGTCCGCGTTCCGCTCGAAGTTCTTCCGACGTTCGCGCGTCACGCTCGTCCGAATATGGAATTTTCGAGGTTTTCACCGGTTAGGAATATTTACCGTTGGATGTAATTCTATTTTTTTTTCTCGCTCTTCTTTTTTTTTTTCAAACTTCCGAATAGTAGAACCAACCATACGATTTCCAAAGCGTTCTGCGATTTTTCATTTTGTTTTCTTTGCACTGACTGTCAGACGAAAATCTTACTCGTACAACTTAAGAGAAAGGATAGCCTTCGTACACGGGGATAGAGCCTCCCCGTGTAATCTAGCCATCTCTATTTTTCTAACGTTACTTCCGTTGGAGAAAAGAACATCGGGTTTTCGTTCCCCATTTTCATTCGTCGATTCGGTACGAATCGCCATCCTAGGATTCTCGTTGGAAACAACAAATCGTCCAGGCTCTCGCTCGTCTTGGAGCCAGTTTTGCTGCAGTGATCGCGCTATAGAAACTAATGCTACCGAGACGACGTTCGACGGGGGGGTGGTGCGTTCGATCGAATCGCGAGATGTTTGGCGCCGTTCGAAATGAAAGAAATAGAAGAAAACCACGAGGTACGCAGCGTGACGAATGCCGAGTGAAACTGGCCATCGTTGTTTCCGTAGCGTTTCTTTTTTTTTTTAAATTTTTCTTTTTTTTTTTTTTCTTTTTTTCTTTTCCTCTCTCGAAACGTCTCGAGACGAAGGGTTCGCTAGCCGTCCGTCCCGAGTCGTTTCCGGAAGATCCACGAGAAGGGTTCCTCTTCTGCCTCTCAACCGGAAGCTGCGGAGGATCCGTCCAGCGGATCTCGCTCCACCGTCGTCAGTCGATAATAATAAATATCATCAGGTTTTTCTCTCTAGAAACGTGGACAAACATAGTTTACTCACGTCGTTTCGCGCATCGTGTCGACGTATTCGTTCGAACGAGAGCCACCCGTCGGTCGTCGTCGCGTGTTATTACGCTTCTTAATGCCTACCTCGGAGAAACGAGTGTCTTAAAATTAGGCGATATCAATCGGTGGAACCGTGTGTTGTGTTACGCAACAAATCGAAACAATATACTCTCGACGCTCGAAGCTATGTGTATGTTGTGCTAATTCCTTGCCGTTCGTTGACCACGCTTTCGTCCTGTTTTCTTTTTTATTCTTTTTTTTTTTTTTCTCTCTTCCGCTTCCTCCAAAGACCGTCGTTTCGATATCGGTTGTTCGTCCACGGCGAGCAGAGGGTGGACAGTTCGTGGCCTCGTTAGTAACTCGCGATCGGCCCCGATCGCGAGACACGTCCGACCGGGGGGTTAATTAAAGGCACGAAGCGTCAATAGTTGTCCACCCGTCTCGCGCGTAGATCATTGTCTCGTGATTAGGTCACAGCCTGATCCTTCGTCGGCACTCCTCATCGTTCCTGCTGATGATCGATGCCTCCGTACCGTCGCGTACCTTCGTTCGTTTCCGTTCGTTCTTCCTGAACGCTGTCTATGTGTGAGTGTGTGTACAATCTCTCTCTTTCTCTCTCTCTCTCTCTCTCTCTCTCCCTGTCCTCTCTCTTTCGACTAATCTCCCTAACTCTCTCAGTTCTTTCTCTCTTCCTTTCTCTCTCTCTTTCTCTCCCTCTCACGTTCTCTCTCACGCTCGTTCTGCGATATGTTAGTTTAAGGATACCTGAACGCGCTTTACGCGAAGGACGTGTACCTCCTGGCGGATGCGATCCTTCATTCGCTGACCGTTCGTCTTCGTTTCGCTTTTACATAATTTTTTCTGATTTCTTGGTTATTACCGGGAGCCGACGAGCGCTGATGAGCCCGCGCACCACGAAGAGCAAGAGCCACGCGACCTCCTGATTTAACCGAGCTGCTGCAGGAAGTTCGGGGTCTTGAAGTACTCTGGCACCGGGTCGTCCAGCCTCGAGATCACTTTGTAGATGGACTTTTTCCAGCTCTGCTCGGTGTCCTTGCCGCTTTGAATCGCCTTGAAGAACTCTTTCAGCGTTTGCTCGACGACGAACCTGAAGTTGCTCGGCACCTGGAAAGTCCAACGATAACGTTAACGATTTATTTCAACAACTACCGGTCATTCTCCGTTCGTTGTTCTCGATTGTGTATCGTCCTTGCTTACACGCCGCGTTGACGAGTATTCACTTCATGGAAATTCGCGTCAAAGGATCAATCGATAAACGTCGTGTTCGACGACGGACGTGATTAAGACGTGCTGAAGAAACGAAAAAGAAAGAAAGAAAGAAAAACGATCCACCGAGATAATTTCGCTGCGCTCATTACAGTTCACCGAAGGAACCGCGCGATTATCCGAAGGATTAAAGCGGCGCGATGTTGCGCGTGTGTCGCTTAACGAGCGAGAAGCGAGCGCGAGCCCTGAGCCGCCTGCCTAAGAGTTTCCACTTATAATTAGTACGTTTGGGTTATTAACGAACACGAGTAATTAATTACGCGTCAAGCGGGCGGCAATTGTGGCCAGGGTCGGAAGAATGGAGCCTCCAAGTTTCATCAGGAGACTCGTTAAATAATATTAAATAGCTGTGCGGTTCGCGTGTGCGGTACGGTGCAGTGCGCGTTGTCGTCGTCAACGTCGTCGTCGTCGTCGCCGTCAACGTCGTCGTTGCACAGCGCCCGCGTTGCAAATACAATCAACGGTCGTTACGCCGTGGCGAAAGTAAATTGCGCCCCACAATGGGAAAGTAGAGACGTACGAGCGATTTGCCAGACAACACATGAGCCTCTCGCGGCGTGTAACGTCGGGATACACACCGTGCAAAACCGGTTCGAATTCGTTTAAAAGCGTTCCGCGAGATGAGAAAGACGAGGTAACGCGGCGCGGTCATGGCCGACCGCCGAATAATTGCACGGCCGCGCCGGGCTGTCCCCGGTGCTGGAAACGATCCGACTGCCCGGCAATTTTGTCGCTTCCATCGAAATTTCGACCCTGACAGCTCGATTCCGGCCGACATGTCACGAATTTGATTGGCGAATCATAGGACGCGCAGGTGGTCGTGCATCGGCGACCGTCTCTTTATTTTTCTAACGACGTTACCAGCGTTGCGACATTTATCTCGTGTCAGGGAACCGCGAGAGAGAACTTTAGGGCAGCCGTGTCGACGAGCGTTTTTTTTTTTTTTTTTTTTTTTTTTTTTTTTTTTAAGAAGATAACGTCACAAATAATTGTGAATGTTCAGTGTATATTTTAGAAAGTACTGTCTCTACCGTTTAATCTCTAATTACTATATTTCTATATTTTCATATTACTATATTTTGAATATAGTTTTAACGAGTTGATGCAGTTTCAGTTTTCTTTCTTTTTTATCTTTTATGCACGATATTCGTAACGATTAATTTACCTCAATATGGTTATTTCTGTTATAATGAAGGTTGAGAACTCGATAGATTTCCGAGTCACCTCCAACTCGAAGGTCATCCACGTTCTTTACACCTTCCGAAACAGCTTGCCTCGCGTATTTCTCCATCTGGATGTAGTAGAACTCCCTGAAACAATAGCAGTACGTTAATCATCGTTGTTGAGCAATTTCCTTTTACTACTTTCTTCCCTGCTTTCTCCAAAATAACTTTTTCGAGGAAATCTTCATCCCCGAAAAAACTTATGGTATTTTCACCGGGGTTTAGATTGAAAAATTTGGCAAATACATCGATATGAGATATACAACGCTGATTCGTCGCATGGAACTCGTTATTTTTCCTTTTTACAACGACGTATCGAATTCTTCAGGATATATCATAGAAATTTAAAAATCCTTTCCTCGACTGAGATGAATACTCGTGGATCGTGGCTGGATCGAAATGGGGAAACTCGACAAAGTCGTAACTCGCAGCTCCAACTCGTAACCTAACCTAAGATACGAGAAATTCTCTTAACTCGCTGGTAGCGAGGAAAAGAGGGGCGAAAATATATTTTCTCCTTGGAAAAGTTGGCGAGCGCCGATGCTCGACGTTGATTCTCGCGGAACGGAGAATGCTAATGCACTGCCGATAATTAATTAAGGGTCGATACTGAAAGTGGTCTGACGCAAGCGGCAGAAGGTGAAGAAGGAAGAAGGGAAGAGAGAGAGAGAGAGAGAGTGAGAGAGAGAGGGAGGAGGAGGGAGAGAAGGAGAGTCGCAAAGAAGTGTGTACAACTCCTCGTCGTCGGCTGGCAAGCGACGCGGTTCAAAGAGACTATTAAGAACGTGTTACACTGTATCGTCCAAGAAGACCTCGACACCCTCTCGCAGAAGCCAACCGCCGACGTTTACAGACAAGCACGAACGAGCGAGAGAGCGCTCGCTCGCCGTACACTTACAAACGGGCGCCGCGGGATCGCGATACCGTCGTTTTTCCCCTCCTTTCTCTCTCTCTCTCTCTCTCTCTCTCTCTTCTTTTTCTCGCGACCGGCAGAGGAAAAAATCGAGCCGCCGACGTCAAGTTCGCCGTTTACGTTCATTAATTAACGCAGTTAAACAAGCACAAGTCACTAATTGGCGGGTAATTTGTATAGTAATAGTGACCCGAGCCTTGGGCGCGGAGAAATCGCGAAGGGGCGTCACCAAGGGGTGGCTTCGCTTCGCTGGATCTCACCGAAAAACTCCGGGAAAAGGAACGATTACGACGCGTCACGCCGACACAGAGGTGAAACAGACTTTGTGAGGCGAACCGACGCTTTGTGCAACGTCTTTAACGCGCTCGCGCGACGACCAGCTTCAATGCGACTGCCACTGATTAAGAAATTAATTATTTTTTCAACTGAACTTAATTATCTTTTCGTTAGTCCCCTGGCGATGTTTTGCCTCGTTTGTCACGTTTTCAATTGCGAACGAGCTACGACCAATAGTAACCTCTTTCTTTGATACTTTTTGTGATACTTGAAATTTTGCAACCTTGGTTTGGTTGAGGTGGTGAATGTTTGTTTGTTATTATGTTGAAGTCTTGGGAAAGCAACCGGCGATCGTAAAAGCGTTAAATGTTCCTATCCATGGGAGGGTTAGTAAAGTAAATGTCAGGGATAGAGCGGGTTCCACGTGTTGTGCACCGTAGTCCGAAAATAGATTTCTTCGACGTTCGTAATGCAGCGAATGGATCGTTGGAAAGCGACGATCGGTTTAGATGGAATTAGTCGCTGGTGATCGTTTTGAGGATCGGTTTGGTGTTCGTGTAAAAGAAGTTCACGTTCGAACAACGCACTCAATTTATTTTTAAACAAACAGGAATATATATGAACAGAATTTTAGAAGAGAAGAAGGACCGATTGACGAATAAAAGAAGAACAGTCTTCAATCTACGTATACATGCACACGCTCAATTATCAAACGGAACAATATCGTCGCAGACAGACAGAAGAAAATGAAACAAGGGAGGGAGAGGTGTTAGTGGTAACGAAGAAGAGAACCGTGCTCATATTCTCCGACATTACCAACGAATAAATAAAGAAAATGCGAGAATTCTGCAAGAAGGGCACTGATTAAGAAACGAAGGAAGAACAGACGTCTGATACATGTACGTGTCTTTGCATCGTCTTCATTTATCAAACGGAGTAATACCAAGTCGTCACGGACAGGCGGAAGGAAATGAAACGTCGACGACGACGAAGAAAGCAATCCTGGCGTTCTTCGATACCACCGAAGAACAAGTCGGGCGAGGAAAATGTGAGAATGACTTGATGCAACGATCGCGGGAAAAAAGCGAGAGAGCAGAGAGAGAGAGAGTGAGAGAGAGAGAGAGAGAGAGAGAGGAGTGAGTAAGTAAGGGTAAGCGGAGGTTGCTACTTGTCCGGATATTTTTCCATTCTTTTCTCGATCTTTCTTTCCGGGGTCCCTATCCTCCTCACCCTTAAACGCACACAAACAGAGAAACGAGCCTCCCCGATGGTGGAAGTATCCTAGAGTAGCAGGCCAGAATGGCAGCGAGAATGGCAGTCAGGTTGATCTTGCACTTTGGATCCCGAGGGGATGCAAAGAAGTACGGTTCAGCGGGAAAGCAACGAGTCGGTAGTGCTACGCCACCGCGGCTTGTATAACTCGCGAGGTCCCTGAATGCCTCGACAATGTGAGGCAACCGGTTCAAACCTTCGGGTCTTGGTCTTCGCTCGGTGCCTCTGGGAGCAATTTTTAAGATTGCTTCCGCCTGGCGGGCTCGTACGCGGCTCATGAAACAGAAGATCGACCGAGGATTTTTTTCCACGCTCGTCGTCTCCGTCGTTCCCGCCGAACCACGCACGCGTTTAGGAATATTTCATTAAGCGGCGTTTTCACTTTACCCTTTCTCCTTCTTCGTGACAGATTTTTACCTTTGAAATTTCGACAACGACAAAGATGAGGCTTCGTTCGTTGGTATTGCGGAATTAAGTAACTGCTAAATGATAACTGTACTCTTCTTTTCTTCCTGTTCTTTCGGTTGAAACACTCTGTCTCCCTCGGTCTGGCAACCACGACAAGTGGATAAATTTTTAAGTAACCAGAGCCATCGACAAGACCAGTAACCGTACAAGCGAATGACACTCGAAATAACGAACAAGATCTGCCGCGCGAGATGGAGTTATTTCTCGGGGAGTACAAGATCGACGCTCGTCTGTATCGAACGCGATTCGAACGAACGGAAGAAAACAATGGGATCCTTGTGGCGTGTCGCGATCTGTGGTTAGCGACCAGAAGAAAGGGCGAGTAGCGGAGTCAGGTGGCGGAGACGCGGCGAGAGCCTCTTCTCATTCGATCACTCCAGATTGGCTCTCTCGCCAATTAAGACAATTTCGCGCGCTCTTATCAGCAGTCAGTCAGAGAAGGTTGTGCACACGAGAGAGGAGAATTGAAAGAGGAGTGTGTGTCTCTGCAGAATCGTGTCCCAGCGACCCCCTCCCCCTCCCCCTCTTCTCCCTCCCCACGGCAGGCAGGGAGGTTTCTCGCGTTCACTTTCTCCCTTCGTGGCCGCTCTCCCTTTCGCACGCTCTCACGTGTCACGCCGCGACGCTCCTTCTCTCTTGCTCATTCTATTTTGCGCTCCGTCTCTCTATTTCAACCGTCTCCTTGAACCGTCACCGTCACCGTCACCGTCACCGGCACCCACCCATCGGGGCCGAGCCACCCCCGACTTCAGCCTCTCCGGAGGTAACGTGTATGTGTCACCTGCGTCTATAATCCTTACTCAACCACCCATCAACCGCATTCAAGCTCGTCGGATCGCCGAGTATAGGTTGGAATACGTACTGGTTGGCAGACTGGGCTAGGTCTCGGCTGGGCTGGGCTCCGGTCGGGTTATGTACCTACGTAATACCGCATGGTAGATACCGTATATATATCCGCGAAGTGCCTAATTAAAACAGACACCAGGAGACAGAGAGAAAACGGGACGAGAGACGAGGCTGGTCGCATAATAGGGTGTAAGCGCGCGAGGGAGACGGCACTAGTTCCGTAGTCGGTTTGACAAAAAGCCCGAGTGCTAGAATTGCCACTCTTCGACCACCAAGTGCAGAGGAGAAGAGCAACCGTGAGCGAGAAGAAAGGAAAAGGAGCGAGAGGGAGGAACCGCGAGAAACGAAGAGAGAGAGAGAGAGAGAAAGTGTGTGTATGTGTGTGTGTGTGTGTGTGGGGCACCACCGTGAGGAAGATAGTGAGAGTAAGGGCTAGAGGGTGAGCCGCGGAGTCATTCATTATAGTATTGTATAATTAGGATAATAATAAGCTCTTCAGGGGCTTGGGTTTTCTTGCGCCCCGTTGCAACGGGGCGACGTCGAGAGAGAGAGAGTCAGAGAGAGAGAGAGAAACAGTGCGAGACAGAGACAAGAACGAAGACAGAGGAAAAGAGCGTGATCCTCCTGGAGGGTGCTGATTATTAGCATCTAATTACGAGCTGCCTTTGCCATCGAAAAAAAAAGAGACGGAGAGAGGAGGAGGCAATAGCCAGAAAGGAGGCGAAGATGCAGGGTGTCTTCGAGGAGAGAATAATTAGCCGTTGCCGCGAACGGAAATCGTTACCTCGCGTTTTTCGCGATCCTTAGCCTCGCGATTCTCTCTTGAGGGAGAGAGAGCCGAAGTATCTCCAGAAGTATCCTCCTTTCCCGTAACTTGTTCCATCCTTAACGAAGTTCGTTCGCAACACGCTCGATTTAATAGACTTTGACCCTCGTGTCTCTTTGTTCTCACGATTTAAACGCGTACACGCGTTGGCGAGCGCATCAAGACCACGTCGCTCTTTTTCTCTTAGCTTCTCTTTCCTTTTCTTGTTTCTGTTTAATTTTAATATCTCCTTTCATGGTCGTTCGAACATTCGCGCTCATTCGCCACTTGGAATGAAACGCTTCTCTGCCGCTGGAGGATTCCTCGAGTCGCGCAGCCGATCCTTTCGGCCCGCGCTTTCGTCGAGCACAAAGGGAGAACAGGGTTGCGCACCGCGACAAACGTAAATTCGTCAATTCCTTTTTCGCAACGGTGGCGCGCATTTTAGCACAGGTGATGCGACAATGCGAGCTTTAGAGGCGCCGCATATTGAGGCGTTTAATGGCAATGATGGCTGTCGACGTGACGCCTCCTTCATACGTGATCTTTATCGTCGCGGGTTGCTGTTTCGACGCGTCGCTTTTGTAACCGGGTTGCAACGCCATATAGGCAAGAGCACCAATTAAAAGGGGGAACATCAGCGCTTGCCTGTGCGCTTTTTTTCTTTCATTTTCTTCTGTCTTTCTTTTATCTTTTTTTAAATTTCGCGCCACTTTCTAACCACGGTCTGATCGAATTATGAACAAAACGCGCTCACGTGCCATTCGAATTCTAATCGCCGTTGCGAATCCTTTCGAATTGGTTGAGAATTTTCATCGATTCTGATGCACTAGTGAAACCCTCGTACTTGCAGGATCGTTTTATAATGTAATACAATCGAAAACGTTAAGTTCTACAAATTTTACAATTTATCTCATAAGACAAAAATCGTCAAACCGCGAATATTACATTTGTGAACACGAGAGTCTTATTGCATCGCCACTGTCCTCTTCACCTTTTCTTTCGTCAGGTTCCGCTTCGTTTCGAAACGTAAGCGTGCCGCGAGATGACTTTCTTGCCGCTGCTCCAAAGAAAACCTTATTTGCATCGCGACTCGGCAAACAGTGGTGTAGACAACACTAGGGGCGTGAAAAAGCGCGGCGAGAAATCGGCCGCGCGTTTCCAGACTGGCAAAGTGACTCGGGGCGTAACGACGACTAGCGTCTTCTCGCCTTACGCTGTTTTCCCCCCCTCGACCACCGCCTCTCTATTCAAAGATCCTCAATCGCGCTTCTTAAGCCAGCCAACCGGCTCCCTTTTAACGGTTATGCCAAGTCGGTCGACCTTCGACAATGCTGAACACCTCGGCTCCCCAAGACCGGGGCTGACCCCTGAAAGTCTCTCTCTTCTCAACCCCTCGCGCGGCTTTCTTGCCAGAAACTTTCCCACGGACACGACTCCCTCTTCGAAGGGGAGAAGACGCTTAAGGAACGGCCGACAATCCGCCAAGATTCGCGAAGTGTCGGCTGCGAGCTCGATCACCTTGGAACCTTTTTGTCCCTTCTGTGAAACAGCTGTTCTTGGGTAGGAATCGAGCAAACTTCCCGCATCCTTCCGAATCTACCCCTCGACTGAAATTCGACATCCGTTTATCGAGTTGTCGAATTTGTACGTCGATTCGTTATTTATTGACTCGTCGATCGTTGCAACGTAGTGGTTCGAAAACGTATTCAATTGCATTCAATTTGTACGGAAAACACGAAATATCTAATGATAATAATCCGGTACCAGTGATAAAAGATTTTTACGACGGTGTTAACGTTATAAACGACATGATTGCAAGCCTGTTTAATATAACCGAGATTCAAATACTAAATATTAGTTTCAACTTTGCCTAGTGTAAACAAGTTAGAGCGCGAGCTGCTTGTGTCGAAATGCTTCAGCTTTGAATTGAAACGCGGCCTTTTGAATATTTCGTAACGTGTGCGTTCTTTATGAAAGGAGATAGAAGTGAAACAAGAGAGACTTTTAAGGTTGCTTGCTCGCGGGAATCTTTCGGGCCCATTCCAGGACAAGCGGACGGTAAATTTCGTTCGCTTGATCTTCGCGTGGACGGCTAGACCTTTCACACCGTCCGCCGAAAAAACTAAAGTTAGGGACTTGGCCGTGTTAAACCGGCGGGCACAATGAAAAGGGCACAATGTCAGCCCCCGGGGGCGTTTCCTTATTAGCAGCCTTCTTTTCACCTTGTAATTATCATCGGGCAGAAACGGATCCATTTATAAAATAGCGGCGCGTTCAGCACAATTACCAGAGGAACATCGCGGGCGCATTCAGCCGCCATCAGCGGAGATAAATTCACGCGTAGCCGCTTTGCGCGGTTGGCCGATGGCGTCGCAGTCAGATGCTGGAAAAACCGTCTCGCGGACGAGCGCGAGACGAGAGGGTGCGGCGGAAGAAGCTCGCAAAGAATTCGAGAGGAACGTCGTGCCACGCGCTACTTTATCCTCACGGGTAACGGGCACGAGGCGTGAAAGTGCATATAACGAGAGAACATTAAGCGTCTGCGCGCGCTCGTAACCGGGCGCGCGCCTGTTTACGTGTTTGCGCGCGCGTTCCGGTTCCGTTCGTCTTGCTCGCGTATAGGACGATGGGGGTAAGGTCGCGTCGCATCGCATCGCATCGAGTCACATCTCTCGGTCTCTCGGTTCTCGGCGCGCGTGCAACCGAGAAGACCTTCCACAGATGTGCGTTCCCTGTCTCTCTCTCTCTCTTTCTCTCTCTTTCTCTTTTCCTCCTCCTTACTTTTTCTCTTTCTCTCCTCACGTGGACAGATCGCGTAGCAGGGCGTGTGTGCGTGCGTGAGAAGGTAGATAGACGGACGTGTGGGTGGTTGCGTGGCTCATGAGCGCGGATGGATGGGTGAGTACACGCGTTTGCCCGTCAGGGCGTAAGCGTCCATTCAGAGGGCGCGTTCAAAAAGGTGTCGCGCTGGGTCTTGATGCTGCACCCTGTGCACCCTTCTTAATTAGTAATTAACACTTTAACGCCATCTGTACTCAGACTTGCAGCGGCAAACGCGACGACGACGCTCATCGAGGCGCTTCTCTCTCTCTCTCTCTCTCTCTCTCTCTCTCTCTCTTCCTCTGTCTTTCTCACTCTGCGCCGCTGGTCGCGTTCTGGCTTCGTCGTGGTCGTTGTCGACGACGGCGCGATCGCAGCCCGGAAAATCAAGTAATTAAAATACAAGTTAACAAGTGATTACTTCATTCTGTTCCGTCACGGCCACTCAGCCAAGTATGATACGTTGCGTGTTTCCGCGAGGGCTTAAGGGTCGTGCTTGCTTGCTTGCTCGCTCGCTCTGCGTCGTCGTCGTCGTCGTGTGTTTGTTGATTGCGACCGACGAAGCGGTTTGCTATGGGCTTACTGATGGGTGCCAGGGGGACGGAACGATACCCGGTGCAACCTTCGGAAGGGCTGACGGGTCGTGAACGATGAATTTTTTTTTTTTCCACGGAACGTCCGAGAGCATCGGCAGGGGGTGAACAGATATACGCGAATTAGATCGTTTTCTCGCGGGGATGCGCCACGCGTTTAAATTACCGGAGGGAATCGTAATTAAACTTCTTTCAGGACATTGTAGAAAATCCTGAGAACTACCGCGACCAACTGTGAGTTGTTTCTTGTGAGAGAGTAGAATATATCACATGTCAGGTACTTTTAATTTTGATTCGATATGCAAGATACAAAGATGCATTCGTAAAGGATGTCGCGTATCCTGTCGTAATCTTCGAATTGTCTCAATCTTGTTCTCATTTCAAGAAACGGAAATGTTCGAGACGAAAAGTCACGCGTATTAATTTCTCAAACTTTGTAAATTATAGATAGAAAAACGATAGAGAAACAATGTTAGAAATTAAGGAACAATTATCCTTCAAAGCGTTCAGAATCCACCGTCATTAATAACGATAATTCCACGACTTGTTCTCAACGAATCAAGACACACGACGACCAGCCGAATTATTAACGTGCAGATAGACGTTTGCCAAAAGTTACATCGCGTCTACAAAAACAGGCGGCCCCCTTGGTCATCCCCTCGAAGAGGGGGAATCGTGCGTCGTGTATACGGCCGCGTGCTCGCTCGGCCCGGCTGCTAAGCCACCTTTTTTCGACGAGGAGCAAGTTTCCTAAGCTTGCGAGACAATCGTTGGGCGATCGCGCAGCAGATGTGCCCCCGACAATGAACTTCTGGGCCCTCGCCCTTCATAAAAGAGGGAACTCGAGAAACGGTGGCACGAAAAGGCAGAAGGGAGAAGGGGACCCAGTTCTGAACACGGGGGTTCTACGACACAGGGCACAGACTTGGGCGAACGAAGGCTCCGCGTGCCGCACGCGCCGATCTTACAATGCACGCTCCTCTTGGTGGTGCCCCTTGCTTTTCGACTCCCCTTCTCGCTTCTTTTTCTCTTTTCTCTCTCTCTCTCTCTCTTTTCTTTTTTACATCTGGCTGCCTTAGACCCCCGTCCCCTCGCTCTGATCCTCGCCCTTTTTCTCCACGGTAACTCGTTTTCATTCTCTTAACGTCGGCCTCGGGGAGCATCAACACCGCGTGTCGACAGCAGACAGATAGACGGACGGACAGCTTGGCCAGCGGTGGCACACGCGCTTGGCTAATGTAAATCGCTCGGCGGTCGGGTCGAATTTATTATGCAAAGAGCATTAGAACGACCGAGAAGACTCGGCGCGAGCCGCCGTTCATTGAAATCGATGTATTTGCATATTTTCTCGTAAGCGGTGTCCCGGTAACCGATACTCGAGCCTCTCCTCTCCTTTATTTTCCGCATCTTTGGCTCGCTCGTGTGGTAAAACGACGCTGCATTGGCACGTACGTACAGTAGTTTCGCTCGGTACGAACTACTGTGGACGCGCAGAGGCAAGAAAACAATCAAACGAAACGCGTCGGAGGGTATTAAACGCGGCGGGAATGCGAAGCAATTGTCCGGTCTGGATCCACGCGACTCCGTCTCTCATTCAGGAAGTTGTTTCGTGGCGGCCGCAATTGCGGTTCAACAAGCAGCCGCGCACCGACCTTGAAAAAACGAATCGTCGACCGGCCTCGGACCGTTTGCTCCGAAAAACACGAACGAAGGAACCGGCGAGTCGGAGAAACGTTAACCCGGTTTCTTGCAGCGGCGGCCACACGGTGGCCTTTTGGCGCGCGCCGAGGTTTTTCGGCTTCTCCCTTAAGGGAGATCGGGCGAACGAGAAGCGAGAGCGGGCGAGCGAAGCGAGGGTGAGCGCGAACGAGAAGGAGAAAGAGAAAAAGAAAAGCGGCTACAACGGCGCGGGGGCAAGGGAGGAGGAGGAGAAGGAGGTGGTGGTGGTGGTGGTGGTGGTGGCGACGTTGTGTAGGGCTGTACGATACGTTGGAGCGGCGAGAGGGGTGGTTTTTCAAAGCTACGAGGAGTAAGAGAGAGTCGAGGTTCTGGAATCGGTGGGCGCACAGGCCGAAGCGGGCGAGGATCAGGGGCGAAGCGGAGGGTGAAAGGTTGGCCGAGAGAGGGGACGGGGGCAGCTGCTTTGAGCGGTTTCACTCTTCAATGGTCCCGGACTATCCCTCCTTCTGCTACCGTACTAAGCCCCCGTCCGCCTTCACCGCCGCCCCCGTGCCCCCCTTCAACCCCGCCGGCGTCCTCGTCCTCCTCCGCCTCCACCGGCTGCTATCGGCCGCGATTCGCGTCCTCGTCATACGTCGGCATCGGCCAAGCATTTTTTTATTCGATCGATTTTTCCCTGGCGGCCGAGCCGCCGCCACCGATGCACCGGCCGCTGTTGCACTATGCATGTGCAGCCTCGCGTGCATAAGGTGCGAAAGCTGGACTAGACTATTTGGGTGTACGGTGTTCCAAAAAGACCGAGCTCTAACGTGGATGCACTTTCAGCCAGGCAAGCTGGTGCTGCTGTTACTGCTACGAAACGGCTACCGTTGTTGGCTTGTCGCAACGACGGGGGCCTACTACCTACGATCGTAGGGGATATCAGACACGGAGAGCCATGCCGTTCGATCACTTTGCTTTAAACGTATTCTTTGATTAAGGGATCGAGCGAATTTTTAATGGTTCAATTACCGGGTTCCGGTACGATGCATTCTTGAGCGTCTTACTTGACCATGGAACACCGGATCCATTCCGGCGGGCAATTCGAGCCCAGGGTCTTTGACCTTTCTTCGACTGGCCGATGTTCGAAAGCTTGCCTGAGCGTTAATCGTCGAGTGTGGTTCTTTGATTAGTGTACGTGTAGCGATTCGTCGGGTTTTCAACGAATGTTGCGACGACGATCATTTCTCGTTTGCACGGAGGAATATGTCACGATGGAAAGATATTTTTGAGTTTTCGTACATCGGTCGTTGAACCGACCGGTACTTTTCGGTTTCTTTCTATTGTACGATGTAACCGATTCTCTCCTGAATAATCGCAAACCTCTTACCTGTTACGAACAATGCGGGTCTCCACGTGTCGAATAAATCTGACGATGTTGTTGACGATAGTAACGTATCGAAGATTCATTGGTATTTAACAATTGGATATCTTGTCGTATTTTTTACGAGCGACGAATGAAACTTTTAAGCTCTATAGCGCATTATGTTTCTAGTTGAATTTATATAGTCGACGCAGTGAATATATTCTCCTTCAGTGCAAATCGTTTAGAACCGAGACTGGTCGATTCATTTTAGTACCAACATGTTACGATTAACATTTAACTTTTCATGTTAACATTAACATTTAACTTTTTCACCTAGACCCAATATTTTCTTACTTGACGTCAAAAGAGCGTAAAAAATTTTGAGAATAAAGTCATTCGAAAGTCTTCGTCATTTTACTACGTACAATTACATTCTGACCGATTCTTCCACCAGGAATCGTAGATATTTACCGATTCGATCTGAAGAAACTTGCGGGTCATCGACTCTTCATCCGTCAGAGAGGTGCAAGGAGAAGAGCGTTACCGCGAGAAGCGTCAAAGGGATTGCACGAAGGTTGGATCCCGACGTCAGTGACGATTTCTCTGGTATTCTAACCTTAAATTTTGCACATCTGTCCCGAAGCTCCGATGCCTGCTGGGACGACAATGAAGCAGTTAAGTCCTCGGTGCATCGGCTGAGTACACACGGCGTGTGGGCAGCGAGAGACGAAAAAGAGGGGAAAGAGGACAAGCGGAAGGGGCAGAAAAAACCGAGAGAGAAAGATAGATAGAGTGAGAGAGAGAAAGAGAGAGAGAAGGAGAGTAGGATGAACCCCTAGCGCACACGTCGACGCAGGGGCAAGAGTAGTGGAGCCACGGAGAGTCCGGGTGGCACACGGAAACACGTACACACGCGACAAAAGCGTAGGAGAAGGGTTACCTAGGTTAGGGACTTGGAAAACATCCTTTGTCGAATACCCTACCGGGACCGCTTCAGCCGCCCAGCAACTCGTTCAACTCGCTCAAAAAAAATCAATAATTCTTTGTCGTCAAGTTTACCTCCTGTCATGCCACGCTAAACCACATTACGGGCACGGTTCCGCAGCTTGAAAGAGCTGTAACGCGGAACAGAGCCACGGGTCTAGGTCGTGTTATTCAAGGGAACGTCTCCGCGTTCTCGTTTTCTTCAGAGTCCTCAATGGGAATTCAACGAAATTTCTGCTACTGCAACTTTAGCGAAACACTTTGGAACGCAATAAATACGTCGTGCAAAGATTGGAAGTATTTTCGTATGTATATATACAGAGGTATATCCGGATTCACTGTAATTAATTCTAGGTGTTTCCACCTGACGACACTTGATGCAAATACTAGTACGATTTTGAATACGGAACAAAGTGAAATTTCTCGGATTCCAAAGAACGTAATTCCAAAGAGGAATCCCAGTGTCGCTAACGACAGAAGGAGAGTTCGATGCGTCGACAGCCAACAAATTAGCCGACACTTGGACGAAGAGCTTTGATCGATACTTGGTATTTGTTGGTTCGCATTCGAAACGATTACCAGGCGCAATCGGAGGGGTATGTGCTGCGCGTGGTAGGGGTATGTCGATGATAAAGGGGACGGTTTCCGAGGTACGAGAAACCTTGAAAAACACAGCCGCCCTTCCGTTCGTCCCATAGAAAAGTGGCGAATATCGTGAGATCATCGCGTGATCCGATCTACCAAAGACCGTTATGCGTACGATGAAAGATGACGACGTAACACGAAGGGGCAGGGGGATAGTTGGAGAGAAAAAAGCAAGAGAGCTCTATCACGAGACAAGAGAGAGGAGAGAAAGAGAGAGAGAGAGAGAGTATGTGTGAAAGGCCATGAAAGAAAGAAAGAGATACGAGAGACTCTTTCAGGGGTGAGACTCATGGCAGTAGGGCAGTAGGTTAGTTAGGGGTGATAGGCACCCTCCCAGCATCTCTAGTGCACATAGACCGTTGGGTAACAGTAAATAGGATTTACTAGACAACTGTCGACCACCGGGGATACGAGAAGCTACCATAAATATATTCGACCAGCTTAGGTTTATGGTTCTTAAACGGCACCGTTTCCGTTTGAGACCAGGTACAGGACGTCTTTGTTTCTTTCATCGCGAAATGAATGCTCGATTAGTCGATCCTAAGGCAAGAATTAAGCGTGAGAGTGATGATCTCGTGCTCTCGATGATTTGAGTTGGTTCGTCTCGTGATTAATACCACAATCAATACCGGGCAATCTATCAGAATTTATTTCAAAATTTTTACAAAATGATATTTCCCATTTCATTGGATCAGGTCTTTTACTCTTTCATTCTCGTGTTCATTTTTCTAGAACATTCCGTGAATGTTCGCAAGATTCAACATTTCAAATGAATCTATTAAATACTATTTCATTACTGATATATTATGGTGAAGTGTTCGATTCATTGATAAAATCAAATACACTGCTGAAACTGAGATCCTGAGTGAAATTAAATAGTTTAGTGTTCGCGTACATACGTTGTGAAACCTGCATCGAGCCAAGAATGTATCGCGATCGGCAAACGAACGCGGTCAAAACCTCCATGTTTCTTTGTAGACACGACCGAGGTTGCTACTCCTTTAACGACACCGGCCTACTTGTCGCCCGTATGTCGTGTCGTAAGATAGTCGTGCTTGGCGTACTTCGTTTGCCCGCATGCTTGCCGTGTGCTCAAGAGAATTGACTCGGCATATGGGCGATTTACATACGACGCCAATAAGAGTTCCGTTCGGCGGCCATTGCCCATTGCTCCACGCGGCCTCCGCTCCCACTTTCAACGAGTGTCTTTTGGAGGAGCGCCAAATCAGAGACAAACGTCAACGAACGTGTTCTCAGAATTTAACCAATTGCGCAAAGACGGTTGTTCGGACAAAGAAGTCACAGATCGATCTGTTACGAAAGCGTGGGCGAGAGGAGAGAAAGAAAGGAGAGCAAAGAAATAAAACGCCCCGCGACGGACGAAACGTGGTGTGTGGTGTCGTTTTTGCAATATATAGATTAACCCGATAAAACTGATCTCTGAGTATCTCTAAATTTATTGCGCGTCCTCGCGCGTCCTTTCTAGCGCGGAAACGTACTCCATCGACGCCCGCGACTGCCGTATACGAACGAGAAAGTGCAGCTTGGGCCACCGATGAGGGAAGAGTAATATCCAGGGACGAACACTGTTTGATCTGGCTCGGAGCCACCGTGTAAAGGACAGATGCAATTTGCCTGATATCGTTTTACTGACAAAAATATCGAATGACGTGGCGCCGGGACCAGTGACACCGACCCTCTACTACCCCCATCTTCGAGTGGACGACGGATATTATCGGTCGGATCGTTCGTTGTTGAATTTCCTACGCATCTTTCTCCCTTTCTCTTTCTCCCTCTCTCTCTTCCTCCTTTCTCTTTATTTTCCCTTTTTCCCCGCCCCCTCTCTTTTCCTCGTTCTCTTTTTTCTTTTTTTTTTTTCGGTGTTTTTAAACTAGGCTTTTCATTTCATCTCTCATCCAGTTTCACGAACCCCCGGTTTATTTTGCTTCTAGCCGGTATCATCGAGTCATTCGCGTTCATTGATCTCTTTGTTCCGCATAAGGTTCATTGATTACCAGCCTTCATCGACGGGGTTCGTTGAATTTTGAACTAACCGCGTTGCTCTATTATTTTGCAATTCGCTCTTTTGATGTGCCGCTGGTCGTAGCGTTTTACATTATATCGATGATCGACGGCTTCTAACTTTCCAGCCAACTTTCCTGCCCGAGCTCGATTGCGAGGATGATGAACGATAGCGAGAACTTCAGCCGATTCTTGGCTATCGTGAACGCGCTTCCATTGAAATCATTGTTCCCCGACGTTTCGAGAAAAATTTATCACAATATTTTCATGTGTTCGTTACCACGGAATTATTAGGTACTCGCTGCTAATGATCCTCTTTAGCATTAAACTTTATCAATTTTAGAAATACGACGCGATATAACGAAACTTCGAAGCATTTTAAATAATTAATTTCAAATTAATTTCCAGAAACCAGTATTACCAGTCCTTTATATTCATAGTCTAATAGTTTTGTAGTAAATTGATGAATGCAAACGTGCGTAAAATGTACACGACATAAAAAAACCATAGAAAATGTCCAAAGTATTTGCTTAAGTCCAATCGTTTCTTCGATTTCGATTCGCACGAACATTGACAGTCTGGATATCAACTTTTGATAAGTTATTTAAACTATCAAGTTAACCATCAATTGAAAGGAAACGGTAAACACTTCTCTTCTTCTTCGAGGCTGTGTAATTTTCATCCGTTACATACAATCGAAGTAAAACGCGATATCATCTATTTGTTCGACGAAAAATTCCAAGGAAAATCGGGCGGGAAGTAGGAGGAAACGACGCGAGACGGTGCCCGTTTTAAATGCAAAAGTTGTCGGGGGTGTTTAGTCAGCGCGAGGCGACAGTGTCCGGGGGTTGCGGCGCGTTATTCCGGCCACGGTGGAAAAAACAACGTGCGCGCGAGACTTATGGCGGTTCGCGTGACGGCGGGGGCGAAATCGTGGCCGGTGACGCGCATTGTTTCGCAATCGGTGACGAAATTGCAGAAATTTCGAAGGGGCACGCATCAGGGAAATAGCGTTGCTGGTTATTGATTGCGGCATCACTTTCTCCTGCTCGCGTGTCGCGTACCCCTGGCTAATGAGTCTCCTCTCTCTTTTTTCTTCGCCTCCCTCCCCCGCCTCTTCGCATCGGTGCTTACCTTTTTTCCCTCCCCATCCCTCCCCACCCCCATTTCGAAGCCGGACACGCAGATGCGACCGATAGAAAATGGCGCGGATCGAAATGCATTTCGCCCTGGTCTCTCTCCTCTCTCTCTCTCTCTCTCTCTCTCTCTCTCTCTCTCTCTCTCTGTACGTAGGCGTCAGAGACCCGGACGAGATTCGAAAACGAAGTGAGGAGGGAGGAGAAGAGGGAGAGGGAGCGGGAGAGAACGAGACAGAAAGAGACGGAGAGGAAAAGGACCACGCAAGCAGAGAAAACGAGAGCGTGAAAGAGAGAGAGAGAGAGAGAGAGAGAGAGAGGAGAAAGGCAAGGGTGGCGAACAACGATCCTGGACGAGAGAGAAAGAGAGAAAGGGAGGAAGGGGAAGAGTGAGTGGCGGACGTGGAGGATGGGGGATGGGATTTCAAACGAAATCAATTCAGAGTCGCTGTCCAGTCGAACGTTACCCCCGCGAATGCCGGGGTAAATGTTGGCCGAAACAGTAATTTTACGCTCGGTCCACGCCGATTTCGAATCCCGATTCGCTTTGGACCACGGACCGCCGCAAGTGGTATCGAACCGATTCCCTCTGGGATTAGCGGGAAATTTAAAGTTGCAGCGAAACGAGCCGGCGATCGTTTTACGCGCGTCGCGTCGTGTCACGCGCGCTCGTTATTTCCCCGGAACCTCTTGTCCCGCCTCTTTGATAATTCGATGTTCGAAATTACTCAAACACGTTGGAGAGGTGGGGAGAGTGATGTTTCGAGAGTCGCGGCAGCTGATGAATAAATATGCAGATACCTATATAATAATCGGACGGCCGAAGGCGTTTTCGCGAGAGTGCGTCATTCGTTCTCGATGCATCGGCATGCAACAGTGTTAAGAACCGTCGGTGGTTCCGTATGGAGTGGGAGGAGGAGGGGGGAGAGAAAGGGTCAGGCATCAGAGAGGTAGGAAATTAAGTCGGTGTTTATCCTGACTGAGTAATAAAAGAAACCGCCAGAAAAAAGCGGTGGCGTTATAAATGGCAGAGGTATAAGTACTCGCACGAGCTAAGAGGTTTTATTAAAAAATACTTAAGTGCCGTTTTAGGAGCGGTGAATAAATGATGCGCCGCGGAGATAGAGGTAGAAGAATGGACATGTCGAGCCGAGAGAAAGAGGGAAGCAGGAGGGCAGAGGGAGAGACTAATTCGAGGGTATAACGAAGTCGACGGTAATCCATGCACGGACAATTTCATTTCTGCCGTCGTGAACCCTCTTTCTATCCCGCACCCCCTTTTCCTCCGGCATCTCCTCCACCTCCACCCTTTCTCCTGCTTCGTCGTTTCCCTCTTTCTATCGTTCTATCTCTCTGCCTCTCTCTCTCTCTCTCTCTCTCTCTATTGCGCCTGGTCGGAGCCTGCGCGGTAACTTTTTTGATAAACTGTTTTCCGCGTTTTTCGCCGGTGGATGTAAATTAAATCCTCCATGGAGGCACCGGAGGAGGCTTGCATCTCTCCCAGCTGCCCCCAGGATTCAACCGCGCCACCTCCCTCGTTCCCTGGCTGTGCCGCCCCGGCTTGCAGCCCCCCGGTCCACCAGCCATCACGGCGGATACAAAGCCGATTAGGGCGGGATACCGGCTACATTATCATTTCACGTTTTTCGTGCGGAGCCGAAAAAACGAGAGAGAAAGAGAGAGAGAGAATCTCCGGGCAACGAGCGCGCCCGGTATCTCGACGGCTGACGCGCGAGTACGCCAGATCCTGCGCGTACTCAGCGCAGCAGAGAGAGTGGACGTGGACGAGTGCGCGCGTTTTTCCGTGGAAATCCTTCGAACGTGGATGGAAAATGACGCTCGATAGCCGGACCGTGTGACGTGACTACCGAGACACGCGGAATAACGAATTACCTTACCCACGCCATTTTAATGCTCGGGCAGACTTCTCTCGGAATATTTCGATCGTAGAATTCAGCTAATTCGCCCGATTGTATTTCCAAGAGATTGGAGAGAAATTTAAAGAGAATTGAAGGAACTATACTTTTGCAAGATAGTATTTGTAGTATTAGATTTCCTCGACACGGCGTAACAAAATTGATGAGTGTAAATGTCATTGATCGAGTACCTACAATCATATTATTGAAATTGCATTACATAACACGCGAGAAAGATTCCGAGACAGATACAGATTCCTTAGATTTTCCTGATACGCCCTACGACAGTAATAACATAATTTTGTAATCACGTAACAACGGTTGTTTGTAAGAGTAAATCGTTTAGGGTATTGAAGTCGCTGGAGTCAGCTTAAGGGAACGTGGCCTTGCAGTTGCCTTAACGATCTCGCGCTAGAATTAATTCGCTTAAAAACGTGTGTACAGGCTCATTTTCCTCGGTGGCGGGGCTGCTTTGGTCTTCAGCCTTAGTTTCTAAAACTTCCTCTCTTCTCTAGCCGCGTCTGAAAAGCACGCGGCGACCGCCTGGCTCCACGGGAAAACAATTACCGGCGGAGCGGGTGGTGGTATTTAAACGGGCCGGGAGAAAGAAGAACGCGAAGGGGTTCAAGGAGTGGAATCAGTGTCGCGAGAAAACCGAGGCCGTCCCGTTAATGACTCCACTAGTCTCGTCTTAAGGCAAGAAAAGAAGATATTCGTGTCAGTTGGCCTCTCCCGGCCGCAAACGAAACAAAAGGGATCGCAAAGGAGAACGATCAATATTTAGTTAGCCCGGGACGCGGTCAATATCGTATTTTAATTCCGCGGATTTTCCGTCCCTTTTCTCTCTGTGTATATGGACGCGCGCGCGTGTTGTGTACGTATGGGTACGATGCGCCGGATATCCGTGTGTCAACGACGGGCGAAGGCGATCACGGTGCGCGGTTTGCAGAAAGAAAGAAGCCTGGAAAGAAGAAAGAGTGAAGTGGAAAGAGAAGGAGAACGAACGAACAAAAGAAAGAAACGAGAAAGAAAGGTAAAAAGTAAGCACCCGGCTGCATTTGGAAATGGCACATTCATCGCGGACGATGAATTTTCTAGGTCTCCTTGCTGGTGCAAGCTCTCGGCCGCTTGCTTGCACTTGCTAGCTAAGTAATGCATCGGCAAGTAGCGCAACCGGAGCAAAGCCGCCGAGAGGGAACTAGGCAGCGTGCCAAGTGTTTCCTTCGCGGATCGGCCAACTATTTCCGATATTTCTTAGGCAGAGAGGCTGATATTGTACCGGCACGGCCGGCAGATGTTTCGGCGTAATTTGCGCCCGGCAGGAATGCACTCGGCGAACAATGGCGAATACGGATAACGAGCCCTCGGACCCGGCTCATACGGCCCCGGACAATAAAATTCTTTTAGAACGTCACAAGCATTTTCCTCGAGATATTAAATACCCGCGGAATGACGAGACACTACGAGACTTTACGTAATCAGGCCACCGTGCAATATCACGTTCCCATATCGCCTTCCCGGATCTAATCAATCGTTCTACCACTTTCACATCGATAAGAGTTCATCTTGCGAATCGAATCGAATCATAATCGGACCGTTCCTATCGTAGATATCGTTACTTTCTTCTCGGTCCTTCAAATCGTTGCAGCACGAAAATACTTGAATCTTCAGAACGTACCGCGAGAACGTCGAGCAAATGTCTTTACTGTCGTCCGTAATCGAGAAGATCAGAAGAGATCGGCGAAAAGAAATTTCTTCATCGATGTCTTGTTTCTCAAAAAAACTTGTATCGTCCCGTTACTATAATTCGTCGTTCGTTTGTGCGTGTAAGACGAAATTAAAACGAAATTACTGGACACGTTGGCTCTCGAGCTTCGAGGTATTAAAGAAGCAACATCTTACGAACAGACAACGAGGACCACGAAATCCTTTGGCGCGATTTCTCCGTTGGCAGGGTCAACGAACGCGGTCCGAACAAGAAGAACCGGGAAGATGACTCCCCGAGGGGGCATCGTGAGCTGTAGAAGGGTGGAGGTGGAGGAGGAGGGGCGGTGGGGGGTGGCAGGGAAAAGAATCTTTGGCAGGGAGTGTACCGTGCTCATGCTGCAAGTAGCAGCTCATAGCGGCGGATTAGCCTTGCAGTGGCGATGCTTACATCCCCTATAAAGTCCCCTGGCATCACCCTCCGCCGCCCCCTTTTCCCTCCTGCTCCTCCTCCTTTTCTCTCCCCGCACAGAGGCTCGCTCCCATCGAAACCCCGTCAGCCAGCCCCCGCCTCCTTCGTTGTTCCTCCCGCGATAACCCTGCGGCCACCGCATTGTCTGCCGCCCAGCCAATACCCGTCGTGTTTCTCGTACTTGTGTTCATTATCAAAAAATTCGAAAAGGAACGAGATGCTACTGCTGCTGCTGCTGCTGCTGCTGCTGCTGCTAGTGCTACTGCTACGGTTGCTGCCTGACTGGTTGCCTACTGCAACGCCAGCAGGAACCCCTTATGTTACGGCACTGACATTTCGCGAGGGTGGTAAGCTCGTTCGCTCTCTTCCTCTGTCTGTCTGATCAGGACTTCCATTCTTTCTGATCGTTCGCGGAGGAGGGGGGGGGAGGGGGAGGGGGTGGCAAATTATACCTACGTGGCGAAGGTGTCGCCAGAAGGGGAGTCGGTTTTTCTCCCTATCGAAGACGGATCGATTTTGGAAGAAGTTGTGGTCACAACATTGTGCAACTTTCACACAGAAGAGATACCAATAATCGTTGATGGAAATTCATCGCCGAACGTCGCGAACAAACGAATCCGCTCCGTTTCACCTTTCGTTCAGTTGAGTTATCAGTACCAGCGACGAGACAAGAAAAAGGAAAAAAAAAAAAAACAGAAAGAGAAAAAGAAGAAAAGAAGCAGAAGCTCCGGTTGCTTTGCAGATATATAGCATTCGAGTTTCAAAGATGACTCCGGAGTCGTGTACACGGCAACAAAGGGGTAATCCCTGCGGAAGCCGGGTCACGGAGCGCGGGAACGGGCGGCGGAGGGTTGGCAGTGCGTGAAAACCGCGAAGAAAACCGAATAAGAAGAGAAATAACGTTAACCGGAAGTTTACGGCGCTTCGGGTAACTCGTTGCTAGTCTGACTTCCGGAGAGCAGGGAAAGAAAAGGGTGGAGGGTGTGTGAGAGAGAGAGATGGAAGAAGAAAGAGAGAGCTGAGGGTGTTGGATTGTTGGCGGGTGGAAAGGCAGGCGCGGGGAGTCGGTGGCGGGTGCCGAGCGGCGGAAAAGAGAAGAAGAATGCAAACCAAGACAGAGATTTCGCTGCCGGCTGGTTGTGAACGGAGTGTAGAAGAAGGGTGTAAGAGGAGATGGAGGAGGCAGCTAACGGTCGAGGAAGGCGAGAGAGGGTTGAAGGAGGTCGTGGTATGGGCGGACTGAGCCCGCGCGAGAGAAAGAATGAGAGAGAGAGAGAGAGAGAGAGAGAGAGGGAGGAAGAGGGAGAAGGTGGTGGCAGCGGTGGCTAGGTAGTCGAGGCGTACGGGCGAGAGAGAGCCAAGCGCCACTAATTAGTGCCAAGAACGTAATTAAGTAATTTTTAATTAAGTGACTGCCGTTTACGCGCACAACCACCGCGTACGAGGTAAGCCGACTCGATGCAGGGTGCTTCATCCCGGCTGCACCGCCGTAAGCCGGATTACCCTTCTTCCGAAAAATTCGCTTCCTCGCGGGAATTCGGCCGACAAGTCTATTCTGCCGTGCGAAGATGCGACGAGCAGCGCGCTCGCTGTGCGTGGACGTGGAAAGCGATTATTTTATCGAGAACGTCGAATCGATTCCAACGTGCAATATTCACAATTTGTACGCTGGAGTTGAAAGAAAGAAAGAAAGAAAAAAAGAAAAAAGAAAAGAAAGTGATATCTTTGAATGAATTACTCGAGTCCGAGGGAGTGAGTGAGCATGACGTGCGTATAAATATACAGGATACAAGCGAATTAAGCAGTTTCAGTGATTATTCGGCAGGAAGAATTCAACCTTTGGCTACCTCGCGAAAGAAGTAAAAGTCTAGGGATGGGTCGGTATTGCAGATGCCTGCCTACAGAAGGCCAACGTCAGCAACAGTGGTACCGTAGCAGCAAGTAGAAGTATACCGAAAGAGTTGCTCCACTCCATTGTGCCGTGCACTGAGTTTTTAATTAAGGAGCTGGCGCGAATTCCTCGAGATCTTGCTCGACTACCTATATAACTCGTTCGCTCGTCCGCGCGTGTAGGTACGTCTTTGGCAAGACGGGCGCGTGCAGGACGAGCGCGTGCATCTGTGTAGCAGCAGAGATACGGAAGAGAAGACGAGAAACGGAGAGAGGGCTCCTTTGTGGACTTCAAGGGCCTCGCGGCGGCCGAAGAGATCACCGGCGTCTTCTTCTTTTCCGTTCCTTCGTTTTCTGCCCTTCGGAGAAAGCAGGTATAGCCGTCAGCAAGGCCGCGGCCCGAAAGTCAAAGACCAAAGTTTCCTTCTTTTCATTAGAGGGTCCTGGCTACGGAACTGCCACGATACATTCTCTCCCGTCTCTTCCTACCCCTTTCTTTTCCTACTACCACTCGCTACTCCCTTCGTCATCGTCTTCTCCTTTTCCTCCCTTTTCTACGGCTCCCGCCGTGTCTTGCTGTTGCTGCTGTTTCTACCGCCCCCAACCCTTTTTCCATGTTCGATGTATTACCTCTGCCCTACCCACTGCTACCTTCCTCTCTCTCTCTCTCTCTCTCTTTATTTTCTTCTCTCGTTCTCTCTCTCTCTCTCTCTCTCTCTCTCTCTTTCTCTGTCTGCTTCTCTACTCTCTGGCTTTTGTCTCAAAGAACTCGTACTTGCTCATTTCGACCGGAGCATCCTTTCTTTCTCTCGACGACCGAACTCCTGCACGCGGGATGAGAAGGAAATCGAGAGAGGACTTTCCACGGAGGGCCGGATCGGAATCCTTTAGGGAGGAAAGAGACGGCAGTTGAAACCTCCGATGTCAACGATCTCGAAGACACGGTTCGTTTCTCTTGGACGAGCCAGACGCTTCGACGTCGTTTCTCGTTTTTCACTGTGAAAACCAACTCTCGCTGCTTCAACTCGAGTGAAAACAAGAAAGGGAGAGAGAGAGAGAGAGAGACAGAGAAACGGAGGACGAAACAAGAAAAAAAAAAGGAAAAATGGAAGACAGAGGAGAGAAGAGAAGCGACGACACAATAGAGCGAAACTGGAAACAAGCGTTCAAAAATTAAGGCCTCTATACTGGCAACTTCTTTTCCCCCGTGGTAAAACCACGTAACGCGTTTCATGTAAAAAAACAAGCGAAATCTCGTCTTGCTGGGAAACTCGACGAACCAGGAAACGAGTCCAATTACAAGCATCGTGCGCTACACCACTACACGTGCACGCGTGCTGTGCACATGTCGCGTGTCCAAAAACCGTGGCCGACCAGCGGGAAAGGACGAGCGAGAGAGCGAGAGAGGCTGGTGAAACAACGAAACAGCAAAACGGGAAGCCAGGCAACGAATTGAAAGAAGAACACGCCGGAAGAAGCGCCCGGGTAGGGACACATAGGTGGAAGTAGAAAAGATTACGAGAGCATAATAATTACAAGGCTCGCGTTCCTCCGGCTCTACCCCGAAGCTCGACGTGCTCTGTACCAGGGCAGGCCACTACCTACGAACGTAAGCACGCGTTCGCTTTGCCTCCTGCACGTTACCTACGAACGTCTGCATACGAGACGTATGGGTTGCCACCTTTCTCTGTCACCCTGTTCCTACCTCTCGTTCTCTCTCTTTCTCTCTCTCTCTCTCTCTTTCTATATCTGTTGCCGTGGTGGTGTGTCTACTACCTCAAGGCTCGAATTTTCTCCGGCTACCCACCCTCTTTCTCTTCCCTCGGTTGCAGCCAGCTTATTCTTCACAATAAGAGAAAACCGGGGCTCGCTCGTCATCGTTCGCGTATGGGTGCACACGCGTACTACATACGTGTAAGAACACGCGTGACGACGCTCGTGTCTAGCCTTCCCGCTAAATGGCCCTCGCCTGCTCTCGCCTGTTTACCACGCGGCCGCCCACGCACGCCTTGCCACCGCCAACCTATCCCTCGACTCCGGCACCACCGTCAACCTCCGCGTCGCGATTCTCTCCTCCTACGATGGCATGCACAATCTTGTGGGATTAAAACGCAAGCCGCCGCCGAGGAGGAGCGTACACGCGCGTGGTCCCGCGCCCAGTGATTTGCTCGTCAGTGCCTCTCGGCCCGTTTGTCAGTCGTCAAGATTTCGGTAGTCGTTCATGAACACACACGGATTACCGCCTCTTCTACCGCGTTTAACTTTTGACTGATATCGTTGCACCGTCGAACTCATTATTCTTCACTCTGGACTCTAAATTTTCGTGTAATTTCGCGTTGCATCATGATCCTTTGTACAACCGCTAACGTTACTTTGGTGCGACAGTTCCTCGTGATAGTCAAGAGAACATGTAAAACGAATCATTGGAAAATGGCAGGAGAATGTTTGCGCAGTACTTACTACGTCTTACTCTTCCCGATTTCAAACGTTACGTAATGATACAGGAATTTAATTTAAAAAATCATCAGAGGACTTAATTCCGGGCATAAAGAGTTAAAGGAATGGGAAGCAGAAGAAAATAGAAAGTTTTTGTTACTAATTACAACCGATACTCTGCTTTCGATGTTTGAAATTTTTCATAAATGCACAATGATAATTTGCAGTATGATAATTTTCATCTGAATTACTTCGTTATAGAACTACTGCTAATCTGTATCGCGAGGAATGTAAAATAATATTAAATACTTTTTCTGACAAGCTAATGTAAATTAGTATGGACGTCTATAACCCAGCGTTAGAGTTAAATATTTATGTATTTACGATTCGAAATGTCTTTTTTAAGTTTCTTCTCTGTTTAATGCAATCAATCAATAATCATTCGAAACCTGCTCTTTACGATGAAGTATTTCTGTATCTTTTTTTTCCCGAGTGCGACGGTATCGATACCCCGGCTTAGAGTGACTTAATTTCTCTTTCAAACGTATTTAAAATAGTTGAGAATCGAGAATTAGCCTCGTGCTTCGTCTCGATTAATTGACATGGCGAGTCGTCCGAAAAGAATCGTGTCTTTTTATAATTCATACGGTTCACGCAAATGAAAAACCGCGCGTGTTATCAATGCGAAAGCGATCGAATAACTGTCCACTTCGTCGTATTCTTGATTCTTGAATAGGAAACAACATTGGGCTTGATTAAACGGTGATCACATTACAGACAGGAAGCACGATAATAATAAAAAACCAGTGATCTCGTGTCAACTGATTCATCAGCGATCCATCAGAGCTGTAATCATTTTCCAGAGGAAAAAAGTTCCGAGTTTATGATCTAAGAATACGATCGTTATATCGGTCGTCCATCGGAAAATCGAGAAGCCAGTTTTTTTGTTGTTGAATAATTTGCTTCGATCGAACCGAAGCTCGAAGAAAGGATGGTGGGAGAAAGGAGAATCAATCGAGGTGGGGGAGAATCAATCGAGGAGACTATCGTAAAAACAACAATTACAGTCCGGCGTGTTAACTCGTTTAAATGGAAATAATACGATTTGACAGAAGACTTGGCGACTTTGAATACAATCGATGAAATTACACTTTAACCGGTGGTTTTTCCGAAGTCGAAATAAATATTCCAACCCGCTCGTTAACGACTGAATCAACGACTATCGAAGAACATCGTAATTCGCAAGAACGACGGCGGAGGTGAAAAAAAGTGGTCGCTAACGACCGGTCACGTGCTCGTGCAGCCCGGTAGATAGGAGTTGGAAAAGGAAATTCCTGTTTAGAAAATTACCACGTCATTATCCTAACCACCGTGGTCAGCGGGGACAGGGTGGAGAACCGGCTGGCAATGTCCACAGCACGAAGTAGATGGTCGGTTGATAAGAACGAGGCGAAGGAGAAATTAGAAAGAGAGGTAACCCTCGTGCCTTGAAGAATTATTGAGGATTTCGAGACGATAAGCAACCCCTCGAAAGCGTGACTGGGTAAATTCATCGTCGACTTCATTATTCCGCTGCTCGAGAGCTTTCGATTCTTCGTTTACAACGAACACTTTCGCTTCTTATTACTTTGCTCGCGTTCCCAGACACTCTGCTGGCTTAATCATTAACCCCTTCCACCCGGAATTTATATTTATCCAGCCACGTGCTCGCGCCTCTTTTTTTTTCGAAAGTCTTCATCCCTTCGTCTTGTCTCATTTCGATTGGAGTGTCGTGAAGAGTTAACGAGTGTCGCTATTAATATTTAGCTAACGTTTAATTCGCTGAGAGATTGAGAACGAGCCGTCTGTGGAAGTCTTTGTATACCTTGTAAAAAGGACTAAAAAGTTTTCAACGTGAATTCAATCGAACGAATAGTCCAAATCCAAGGTATCCGTTTCTCGGACCGTGTTTGACGTCCCCGTAAACAAACCTCCTTCTAATATTGTCGCGATTTGACTCGACGTCAAATTTCCAAGGCGTATCCTCGTTGTCTATTTTTCACCCCTTTCTCCTACGAATTCTAAATTATTTCGTGACGAGCGAAGCGATCGGTGAAAACACGACAAAAAACACGAGTCTGGGGAGAAAGAGAAAGAGAGAAAGAGGGAGAAAAGACGTGTATAGAAAAGAAACAAGAGGAAAGAATCGCGGTGGCCTTTTATTCCGCTACCGAGAAGGATCCATCGTGCGGCACCCCGGTCTCTGTGTCGTGTGCGAGCGCTGTCCATTATACGACATAAAATTCCTTCCATCCGTGCGATAAGATCTCTCGGGCCGAGTCGCGTGTCCTACCATGAGATCTGATAACGAACTAACCCCGAGTCCGGCGCGCATCTCTCACCCTTTCTTTTTCTCGTCGTCAGTGTCTACCCTCCTTTCTTTTTTTCTTCCTCCCCTCCCTTATTTCGCGCACAAACAGACGAACACGGAGAAAGAGAGGCAGAGATGCAGCCAGATATAGAGAAAGAGAGAGAGAGAGAGAGAGAGAGAGAGAGAGAGAGAGAGAGAGAACGCGAACGCGAACGCGATACACGTTGGTGGCGTACACAGGCGTTCGCAACCCTGTCATCGACGACCCCAATCATCCCCCCCGGGCAAGCTTCATCGAACGAAGGCTGTCAATATCGTCGTTGGTATAAGCAGATCCGATGATGTACGCTCGACGTCAACGAGTCTCCGTAAGATATCGGACGTGTGCTTTCGATTCGACGTGCGCGTGAGAAAATAGGGTGCGAAGAATCGCTTTGTGAAAGGCTCTGTCTCTCTCTTTCTCGCCTGATCTCCTTTCGCTCCTTCCCTCGTGCTTCGTACGACGCTCAACCTCCGGATCCACCTCTCTCTCTCTTTCCATCTCCTCTTGCTGTCTTCTGCTTCGTGACCGATTCTCCCGTCCCGCTACAATATCCGAAGGAAACATCCTTACATGCCGCCAGTCAGTTGATTATTATTCTAATAGACACAGCGTTGGAAATTGAAACGTTTCGTCGATTAAAATAGCTGGTTCAGTGTATGTACGAGTGCGATTGTTTTTTGTTTTTCTTATTTTTTGAGAGAGGGGGGAGGGTTGTTTCAGCTGATTGATGAAAAAGAGATTATTGTGTGTTGGTATTTGGTTATTTAATAAAGAGGATGTTGCATGTTTTTAAATTATTGGAAAATTTCGTAGTTACGCGACGAGTTTACTTCCACTTTTCCGTACACCGGAAACATGATTATCGTTATCACGTTCGAACAAATAGAGTTTACCTTTCGAGTAGTATCTATCATTGGGTCATAGATAGGTGACCAATTTACGTTAGATGATTAAAATTCTACTTTGGTAAAATTAAATTAGATCCAAAGTTCCAAAGTTAAATAACAACGTAAACTGAAGTTCTCATGTCTCCCAATGTCAATTGACCAAAAGATTACGAACGAATGCAGAAAGAAAAAAGAAAAAAAAGAAGAAAAACGTAAAATTTCCACGCGAAATTGTCATCGATCGTTTTCTCGATGGTTTTCCCCTCCTGTTATTTACCAGAGCCCGAGCCAAAAATTCATTACGCCGACAGCTTCTTATCTCGATTTTATCTATAACTCACTCACTCAGTCAGTCAAGAATCGAACCTAGGGGAGGGGAGGATCGATCGATCATTATCCCCTTGGATCGTGTCGGGGCGTTCTGTTTCCCCGATGAAAGCCGGTCGAAGCTTCGCAGGCAAGAAGATTGAAAAAATGGACGAGATCGTGGACGATGGCGCAAACGGAACTCGACTCGGTTCTCGTGACAAAAGTACAACGTCGGCAGGGCGGCGAAGGGTGGTGGCGGAGGGTGGCTGGAGTACACATAGCGCCGTAGAATAATGTGGCGAAGCATTTCCGCATAGGAAGCCGTGCATTAGGCTATCAGATCGAGCACGCTCGACAACGACTGCCGGCAGAGCCAGGAGGAAAAAGTGTCCGGGGTAAACCCTTACGTGATTAGTCGTCAAAGGAGAGGGTCGCCCGTAGGGTGAAAGTGTGCCTAATGAGCCGCGAGATTGGCACCTTCGTGGTCGTCCTTTAATCGCCATTTTACGGGAAACTTGTACGAAACTAATATGCAAGGATTATCAAGAGGAAAGTTGTCAATTTCTCCCTTTCACACGATCGTTAGGGTGGCCGTCGGGGTAGGCTCGGTGGTGTAATTATTTATGGACACGGCCAGGCTAGAAACATTGAGATTATAACCGTTCGAGGGGTGGATCTTTTTCTCCCCAGCGGTTCATTCTCTCGGCGTCGATCGACGATAGTTTATCTGTCCGCGGACCGCCCGCCTCTCGAACGCGTTAATTTTTATCATCCGGTTTAACCGGCATCAAGGACCATACAATTGATTATAATACGACGAGTACTTCGATTTCTGTGAATTTTAGAAAATTGTAGGAGACGACGCGAAGAAAGAAGAAGACGCGATGACGAAGAAATATTAAATCTTGAAAATTTCCTTTTGCTACCCACAAGAATTTGATAACGTAGAATTGGGAAAGGAATAAATTTTGCGGCGTTATAAACAGTAAGTGCTTAACAGAGAAGAGTAAGCACGTAATAGAGAATTACGCGAACTTTCAAGGGTTAAGAACTTTCATTTCCGTTTCCAAAGATCAGGTTCCGTTTTTCCATCGTTTCGTATTCCTCATCCTTGACTACCGTAAAGATCAGGCAGGAACGGAGGAAGACGCAATAAAAGAGACGAGTTTTAAGATTCAGATCTTCTTTGATTCTCGCGAACGTCTCGCACGGAACGAAACTCGATGAACGAGCGAAATGAAAAAGAGAGAGACAGGGGCGTATAGCTTTCGGTTTCGTCGATCGTCGTTGAAAGAGATTCCGAGAGAACCCTTGTCGTGTTCCGCTCGTTCCTCGTCTCGATTCGTCATCGGGAGCCCGGCAGCGGCAACTACGCGAGACAGCGATGAAGGAAAAGGGGTGAGGCAGAGGTTGAAGAAGAGAGAGACCAAAGACCCCTCCGGCCCCGACACGACAAAATGTACCGAAATATATTCAGCTGGTAATTAGCTTTGTGCTTAACGACGGAAGCCGGCCTCCGATGCAATTTTTTTACTGGACGTTTGAAACTTTTGTAAACACACTCGGTGCTCGCCCGGTTCTCTCTTATCAACCACTCTAAACCGATTCTCTTTCTCGCTGGCTTCGATGAAAATGTTTCGGCAGAACGAGAAACAGGGCCAGAAGGGGAACGAGATCGGAGGGGCGCGCCGAGCACAAGAGCACAGGCACGAGGGACAGCTTCCTCAGCTACCGTGATTCGCTGTGCCCTTTTCTTTTCTTTTTCTTTTTTTTTCTTTTTCTTGTCTTTTAGGTTTATTTTTTTTTTTTTTTTTCTTCTCGGCTTGAGATTTATTTCGTACATTAACTTGATTTCTTCTGAGAGAAATTTTACGTTTCTCGAGATTGTTCTCAATCGATTTCAGTTTGTAATTGAACCTTCTAGTGGGGCTTCTATTTGCAGGATAAGTATTTATAGTATTTAAATTTGGAGTTACGTTTATAATTAGCTGATTTTGATTGGTGAAAATTGATGACACACGTCGATATAACTTTTCTTTGGAAATGACGACTGAAATTTGTCAAATTGACTTGTACTCTTTCGTTCATCCATTAGAAGTAGCTATTATTTCGTCCATCCATTAGAATTTAGAATGTTTCAGGATTAGATCCACTAGTTTATATTTCAAATCTTGGGACATCGTTTTCTGAACAGTGGTTCGCGACACATTAGAAACCGCGGTCGCGAACAGCGGCGATTCGACCGCATATTTTGCGCTGAATAAAATTTCGAACAGTTCTCCTTTTTTCCTTTTTTTTTTTTGTCGCTCATTTTCCCCGACGGAATTTTAAGTGTAGCCTTTCCTCATTTCCACGGGACCAGCTTTTTTAATGGACCTTTTCCTGCGTTAATTAAATTTCGCGGCTGGTCTCCCCCGTTCGCTCGAGTGCCTCGAATATTTCGTACGAGATCGGTGAAACGATGCGCGATGATGGACACATTGGATGTCGATGATGAAATTGAACGCCAGCGTATTTTAAAGCGTCTAGGCGTACGTGAACATTTTCATTGCTAATTTCAATGGAATTCAACCGATTCATCGTCGTTACCCGTGTAAGAGAAAAATTCATTCATAACAATTTATCTACGTTCTGCTTCGCGTATTCGCGTGTATCTGAATTTACATGTATCGCTGTTTGAATTGATCGCTGTAGCCTTTTCATCGATTTGGAAAAATTCTTTTCATATGTGATTCGTAGTGTAGGGATTAAAGAACCGAAGATAAAAAAACTTTCTTACGAAACGGACTTTGACAATTGCCGATGCAAATTTTGATATTATACGGATGAATATGTTATAGATTTGAAAGAACATAACTTTGACAGTAATTTTACTAGAGGTGTAAAAAATGTGATTGCTTGTTTCAATCTTCTAATTCACTCAAAAATATAGTGAATCATTTTATCTACAGTGACAGACGAAAGTTTGAAATTAACATTCGTTTAATATTAATAAAACGTGAATTAGCAACTTTTCCATAATATTAATTTATAACTTCAGCGTAACTTTGCGCTAGGTCCTTTTTTTTTATCAATATATACTACTTCGAGACGTACAGTTACAGGTAATGCCATTTTGTGAAATTATGAATCATTTCTCTTCTGAAACTTTCTTCTATCCACTGTATAACCAAATTTTACGAGAAACGATCAAGAGTCAAAATACTCGTGAACGTTCGTCACCCTCCGTGGAATGAGGCACGAAACGAGCAACCCTTCCACGGAGACAGAGCTGCGAATACGTTAAATGTCAGAGGTCGAGTGAAAACTTATGGTCCTCGAAGAGGAGATGGGCGTCTCTGGACGATAAGAAAGCGGCAATAATGTTTAGGGACACAGGGGCACGCGTTTCTCCATCGCCTTATATCTCGGATCTGTACTGTACTCAGCCTAATTATAATCAGCCTAATGCCCGGTGTTGGCCGGTAACGTGGCAGTAGCCGGCGCGCTCCAACTCCTACGCTCTTCGTACCTGGCCGCAATGTAGCCGCTGTTACTTACTCCCGAGCCGAAGAGAGGGTAATTAAGATTCGGACACACCCATCGTGACTCTCGTCTCTTGGGCTCTGACCGCTTCTACGCGAGGGAGTGGCCGATCCCTTGAAAACCTCGTTCTCGTTTGCATACGGGGAACGGGGATTCGCGTACCAGAAACATCCTCCAACGATCGCGTTTTCTTTTCCCCGGGCCGCGAACACGGAAACTTCCTGGTAGCTGGGGAGTGGCGACACGATTGTCAACGTGAGGAACGATGTCCCTCGTCGATCTCGGGATTCACGAGTTCCAAGACGACGATATCTCATATCGACGATCGGCTCCGTTGCCGAACGATGGTTCCCGTCGTTGGGGAATGTTATGCAAATTCGAACGATCGAATCTTTTTGGTAAATACCGAGCATGCAATCGGAGATCGAAGGATTATTACCAGGCGGCAACTGTGGGGATTGAAAAGAAACTTCTTGTTTCGCAGTATCAGGTGCAAATTATGTGGTTTTGATTTGGAAAAGATGCGACTTGAACATTAATTTCTGAGTTTTTTAAACTCAGGGACTAATAAGTACAGATTGTACCTGTGCTATAACGTTTCGATATTTTACATCTGACGTGATGTACTAAGTTGCAGTAATTAATACTAACTACAGTCTAAGAACATTGAAAAGAAAATCGCAATGTTATTCTATATTTCTATAAAATGAACCTCAGCTAGAAAATTATTTTCTACGTTGAATATTTTACATATTTTTGCACGTTACACGCATGCACATATAGACAAATTTAATTAATTGATACTGTAACGTCCTTATAAATTTGCTAATTAAAACAGGACAGTTATAATTGAAATGCCATTCTTACGTAACTCGTGCGTGTAAGAGTTATCTTATATTTTTAATTAATAATATTTAATCTGCTTACAGATCGAATGTTAATAAAATTTAATTAATTTCTCTGTTTAAAATTTCTACCTGAATAAATCTGTCCGCTTACACCGTCGAGAAGATAAAGGAAATGTTGGTTATATGCAGTGGAATCATCGTGCAACAAAGTGTTGCTCGCACTTTGTAACAATCCTTCGACTTCCGTGGTTAACCATAAATTCTCCGTACAATGTCGTTGTACTCACCGGAAGTTGGAGAACCACTTGACCAGCTGCGCGGTGTTGTTCTTATTGAACCTGATGTCGGGGAAGTACATCTTGAGGATGGACGAGGACGGGTACCTGACCCAGAAGAACATCAGCTTCGCCTTCCTCAGGTGTATCGGCGTCAGCATCGACGAGTTCACCGTGGTTAAGGAAATACTCTTTTGCTTGTTAAACATTCATCGAAATTTCTACCATGAACGTATCGCGTTATATTTCGTTTCAATTCGATTTCCCCGCAGGGAACTCGCCCTATCTTTCTACTTTCTAGAGAGAAGGAAGAAAGCATGGATTATGATTAGACTGCGGAATTTCGTACGATTAAAGAAACAAAAATTGATTTCTGTTGCTAAATATTTGGTACACAAGTGGTATACTACTTATTTTTCTTTTTTTTTTTTCATATATATTCTCTGCATTTTTGTATCCTTAAATCTCTCTCCTGCAAATTTACAAAAGTCCGCAGTATAATTGTAGCAAAGTTGCAAATTCTTATCTTGAATGCACTTCAATTATCACAAGTGGTATTCTACTTTTCTGTTAAGAAAGAGAAGAAAGCAAAGTGTGCGAATAAGTAATGTCGTTGATCGGAGGAAGGACGTTCTGTACCAGCCAATACCAATATATTTCTGTGTACGCAAATATCTCAAACTTAATCGTGTTTCCTTCGTATCAAATTGGATTAGAAATCGTACAAGCTGTGGGTGTCGCGAGGGTAGTAGGGCTGAACGTTCTCGCCGAGGTTGGCCCACGATTGGCCGTATCCTCAACGGAAGCCTTACCGACTCCTTATCGGTAATAGGATCTCCTCATGTGGTTTCATCGCATTCTTATTCGGTTAATCCGTGTGTTCAATCTGCCATCGTTCCGTCTGTGCCTTAAGGCACGCTTCTCCAAGGATTTCGTTCCTTTCAAAAGCGAACAAACTGAAAATTTCCCTCGCGTTCTTCGATTTCTTCTCGACTAGATCCAATTCGAATAAATTTGTTTCTAAACATTGAAACAGTACGGGAGAAAGAATTCTCTACAAAGGAATGTTACGTTTCTAGAAATTCATTCGAATAAATTCGTCTTGGAGACGATGTCGATTCTGAAGACACTGGTGGAAACCAATTCTCTACGAGCAGACAGTTCTACGAACGATTCTACGTATGAATGCAGAATAATTTTATTAACGCGATTTTCATTCTGTATCACCTCACACGAGGACGCGAGGAGAGAGTGACGATAATCACGTGAAATTTGTGCGACGATTTTTCTCCGGGCACTCGATCCGCTGAAAGCCATCTAATTCCGCGCGGGGACGTTTACAATTTTTCACGAACGCCTATCGTCATCGGTGTTACTGTCAGCGCGCGAACTCTCCAGCCCGCACAAGCGAGGCCGTTTCGTTCACGAGCGAACGAGTCGACAAGTGTAGGCGTTCGTATCAAACGTTGCACGCGCGGCGCGCGTCGCATTTTGCGCTCGCGGTAACGTCGATGGGCGATAACGAGATGCCAGACAGTAATAAGGGTTATTCCGGCGTGCAGCCACCCCTGGATTATCGAGCTGGTCCTTCCTCGTACCCTCTTAACGCCCGGCCCGCGCCTACGTGTCTCGTGCTTATTATGCTACGTAATCGGCACACCTCGACACGCCGGAAAGAGAAAAGGAGAAAGAGAACCGGCGATATGGCGTTCACTGGTACCTCTGTAATCATGCTACGTGACGATTAAGCTACCGATCATTCTTTATCGAAAGAAGAACCACGTTGAATCATGAAATTCTTCCTCGCTGCGTGTAAATGGCTGTGAATTGTTCGATAGAACAATGTGCTGGAACTGCGTGCGCACGTACTGCGTACGCTATGAGAAAATGTAAAGATCACACGGAGGAGGAAGTGCGCATTTCGCGAAGATGAGAATAGCAACGTTTAATCGTCATCTCATTAATTGGAAGAGCCAGTTACAACTCCTTGCAGTTTATTGATTTTATCAACTTTGAAAATAAAATTTGAACAATCGAAACACAATCATATTGTGATGAAACATTCAACAAATTTTCCACAGGATAACATTTCAAGGAGGTAACAAGACGACAGAATTTATAGAAGACGAACACCAAAGTGTGACGGTGAAATTTATCGAAAGAAAAATTGGACAATTATTCGTAACAAAAGCTGATCTCGAAAATCATGTAAAACAACGATCATGGTGGTACGTTAATTTTCTGAGAAACGAAAAACCAGTAGCGAGTGATCTTTTCTAGCGGTCTAGCGCCGAAGGCTACACCGAAACATTCGTCTGGCCTGTGTTGTCGCGTTCTCGGCACCCCCTTGGGGTTGACGCGAGCGTCACCGACGTTCACCAACACGTTCGCCCGTGAACGCAGCTCGCCCGAAGAAGGAAAGTTGAGCAGCGTGAAAAGCATATTTGGATACGTCGAAGGCTGGTAGGAACAGCGGCAACAGACACAAGGGTGAATCCAGAGGTGAGTTGGTGAACAGCAGGTTGCGCCGCGGTCATGCGCTCGACCTACCCCAAGAGGAGGGAGTGAAAAAAAATGCGCCATTGATTTTACATCAAAGGCCGACTAAAAAGGCGGCAAAGAACGCCGCGCTGCCGATCGAACGACCCGGACCAACACACGCCGATGCAGTTCCAGCAACGTTGCATCGTTGCCGACGCGTTCACCGCACACCCCCGCGCGACACACGTCTTTTTTTCCTGGTTCAGCGAGAGAGAAAGAAAGAGAGAGAGAGAGAGACAGATCCCTCCCGATATATTTGCGAGTGCTTTCGGGTGGTAAGTGTGAGAGGCCAGTTACTGCCGATGGCGACCACCACCGCGGAGAACTACCTCACCCGGCCGGGTCATGCGTGATAAATCCAGCTGCTGAACTTTTCGCGCCTGTTGATCACGCTTTCAGACGATCGTCGAGAACGATCCTGTCTTAACTTCGTCCGTTCGCCGGCTATTTTTACGAAGTTAAAGCGTACTACGAGGTCAACAGATGGCTCCCCGATGCTTCTGCGAATGGGTGCTCGTCTCCGGTTGTGTTTTCCACGGACTGTCCACCGGAGGGAGTTCAAGAGAGTGTTTTACTCCCTTATACTTCGACGGGTGTGTGACATCGATTGTGTATCGTCGATGATGATCGATAGAAAAATAGAGGGACGAAGACGAAGAGAATGGGAAAGATATTCGAAGAACAAATTTGCGATGGATAATCGATTCGATTAGACAAGAGGGAAAGAGAGAGAGAGAGGGAGAGAATGGATATATCGTTTTAATGGACAATTCCGATATTGGATGGTCTAGCGTAAGGAATATAGTTGGCGGACAAGTTGACCCTGTAGAAACGGAGTTCCTAGGGTGGATTCTCTCATACGAGACTGGAGAAGTAGTAGAAGTGGCTTATCTACGATAAGTCGAGGAGACGTTAGAGAAGGGAAGTTCGCGAACCGCCTCCTCTCTCTCTCTCTCTCTCCCTCTCCCTCTCTTTCTCGTTTCCGCGGTTAAATTCCGAAATTGCGGGACAGATTATTGGCTTGCGAAGTTGGGTGAGACTCGAGGCCGAGGGTGGGCCGAGTAGGCAAAGAACTTTCGACCTCGCGCGTTGTTGCCGGACAAACTCTACTCGTAGGTGCAGCCAACATTAGCCTAACTCCGTGGCAAACTAATCTAACATTCGTCCGAGCTTCCACCCTCCTCGTGGCCGCCTACTCTTCCTCCGACTACCTGCCGATTTCCTTCTCCTTGTTGGCGCGGACTCTGGCTTTTTCTCTCGCAGAACTCGCCGTTGTTTTCCAAAGTTTTCCAAATTCTCTCTCTCTCTCTCTCTCTCTCTCTCTCTCTATCTCGCTCGCTCGTTTCCTTCTACGTGGACAGAAAAGAAGAAGAATGAAAAAAAAAAAAAGAAACACAGAGAAAAGAAGAAACGAAAATGCACATTCCTAAGCATCGTCATCGATCCCTTCCGCTTTTGCTACCACTTTGCTACCGCTTTCTCTTTCTTTTTTCTTTTCCTTTTTTTTTCTACGCTCGTTTTTCGCTCTTTGAAGCTCTGGCCCGCGCACGCTACTTCCCCGATTTAATATCAAAAGTTCCTACGTACTTTCTTTGGAGAACGTTCAGACTCACTGTCCCTTCGCGATATTACCGGAGGAGAGTTACAAAGTCGACAGAGATCCCGCGCGTGTTGTTGTTGCTCCCGACAAACAGAGAGATATCCGTTTTCGAGCGGAAACTTCGACAACTCGCCTAACTATTACACAAACGGCGCGCGCCCCTCGTGTTTCGGGCCACGTCGTTCTGGACGTTCTCCAACTCTCTCGTCTACCGTTCTACTCTCGTCTTTCTTCTCTTTTTTTTTTGTCTGTTTTTTTCCCTTCTTTTCTTTTTCGGTCTTTCTTTTTCGCGACCTCGAACGTTGTATTAGAAAAGGATATTGTAGGCTGAATCCCGTCGTAGCTGATGTCGTCGGAGTTACAGTCGTTGGGCCGCTCGTTGCTGTCCATCCTGAGATGTCCGTAGTCTGGACTGCCATGCTGGGCAGCCGCCAATAAGGCAGGATGCAGTATGGATGGCGGATGGGGCAGTGGAGGCGAGTCCCTGACGTCTACACCTCCACCAGGAGGACTTGCTGGCAAGTGATGCGGCCCCGGTGGTGGTACTTGGCCCGGATGACCCGCGTGAGGGTTGAAGAACGGCGAATACGGCGAGAACACTTGGCTTTCGTGAAGACTCGGGTTCGGTATCGCAACGCTGGTTGGCAGGGACACTGGCAGCATCGGCGGTGGCGGATGATACGATCTCGGTGGTGGTGGAGGCGGTGGACTCTCGCTGCCGCCTTGCGAGCCGCCACCCTCCTGCGCCAGGATTCTCGATACCGTCCTCGGCGTCAGCCTCGTGTCCGTCACCTGCGAAGGGAAATACTAATTGATACCTCGACTTTACCATTGTGCAATTCAGTCTCTTAGCCTACTTAACACTAATCAATAGATCGACTGGACCTTTATGCCTTTTCTTTTCTCTACTTTTTACACGTTGCGTGTGCTTTTAAACATTCAAGTAAGCATAAAAATCCGTCGTCTATTGGTAAATATTCACTGACCAATAGCGGTAACAATTACGTCTATTTTAAGTATGTAAATATCATGTCATACTTGATGTAGGATGAACAAGGGTAGTGTCGCAAATTGTGAACTGGGAATATTCGTCAGTGAAATTTACTTTCTTACGTTACTATACTTAATATCTAATATACAATGCATCGATAAATATACGAAATATAAATTGGAAATTACGGCAATTCGACGTTCAGAGTCTTATTCTACTTCGTATCAAGCATTCGACGATATAAATGAACAAAATGCATTTGTTAACTATAAATTTCGTATATTTACCAGAGAAATTCATCTTTTTATTCTGCTCGATACTGACGAGCACGCATCTTTACTGGCGAATAAAGTTTACGTTACAGTTAATGAATTTGAAATACACGTCGGTGAAATTATTTACTTATACTACTTGCAACCAAGTGTATGGTAGCATGCCGAGTATAAGCTGATAAACAAAAGTATCGATATCAGTTATAAATTTGCAATATTCGTCAAATCTTTTGAGGCTGAAGTTTTTATAACGTTACAAATAATGAATTTGAAACGTTTGTGGCTGAAATTATTTACTTGTACTACTTAAAATCAAGTACAGTGGAGGAGTGAGTGAAAGCGTTGATACTGATTAGAAATTTGAGATATTTATCGTTTTATAAATGGATTTTACTCAATATGAAACAATCCACATTGTTATAAATAACAAAAGCTGTAAATTATAATTTCAAATATTCGCCAGAGTTTGAAATCGAGTGAACCAGTATAAAATGGTCCAACGTCAAATGTGAAATATTCTTATCGATGCATTGTGTCTCTATTTAATTAAATTCGATTCCAACAAGGATCGATACGATCGACTAAACGAATCAAAGCTCGACTCGACTTTCTTTTATCAAGAAATGCAACAAGTGAATTTGCTTGGTACGAACGACCATCTATCGATATATATATATATATTGGTATATATATTGGTATTTCGATCAAAGATAGAAAGTAGATAATTACCTTATGACGTTTCTTCTTCGGTGTCATAACGAGGGATAGTGCCTCGTTCTGTTCCGAGTCCCTGCTTTCTCTCTCGTCGTTCCTCAAGTTGCAATATTGGTCGCGTTGTTGCTGCTCTCTCTGTTGATGCTCGCGTTGCTGCTGCTGATGTTGTTGCTGTTGTTGTTGTTGCGCCTGCATAGAGGCCATGCTGTACATGGTCGGGGGTTTCGGCGTCTGAAACATCCTGCTACCGGACCTCACGTGTGAGGGCAGCTGATTCATTTGATTAAGGTTGTTTTCCGTGGGGCCAGAATGAGGACCATGGGGCCCACCACCCATGGACCCGATTGGTGGGAAACCCGTAGACTGTGGAGGTGGGGGCCCGCCATTGTGGGGCCCCCGTGGCCCGTTTGGGCCACCGGGTGGTTGTGGCGCTCCTCTGTCTACTACTTTCGTCCTCGGTGATTTCCTCTCGAGTATCTGGCTCGCCAACAGAAGATCCTTGTTCAGTTGTTCGGCAGCGACTTGCGCTGCCTCGCTCTGTTTTCCTAGGTACCTCCTCTGTTGCATGAACCTTGTTACTACCTTGTCGATCAGATTCGTCAAGTACGAGGTGATCTCCGCTTTCAATGTGTCCGACAAACTTTGCAGATCTTCGTCGGTTATATGAGGACCCGACGAGCTAGCCACGGCCGCGGCGCCTCTGAACACGTTTATCCTTTCTTGGAATTCTTTGTGCTGAAGAGGCGTGCTCGCTGGCTGCATCTGTGGTGTTTGCGGCGTGGACGGGCCGGTATTGCTTTGACTCTGTTGCTGCGCTTGACTCGGAGGGGGTGGCGGAGAACTTTGTCGTTGATGTTGCTGCTGCTGTTGTTGTTGCTGCTGCTGTTGCTGCTGCTGTTGCTGCTGCTGCTGCTGCTGCTGCTGTTGCCTGACAGCAGCCTCCTGGTGCTGCTTCATCCTCTCGAGAGCAGCTTGTTGCTGTTCGAGGTAGAGTTTCTGTCCCATGTGATACATAGCGGCTGCCGCGGCGTGTGGGTGTTCGGTCGGGAGGGCCGGAAGTCCGTTGTACGGCGGTGGATGAGGTTGCGGTGGTTTGAGCGGTGGCTGAGGACTTAGGGGAGCACCGATGCTCTCGCTCGCGTCCGAATCGATTCTACTCGTAAGCTCATTGTACTTTCGCTGCATCACGGCCAATTGTTCGTGCAGCTTCTTCAGCTGTGTCTGAAGGTTGTCCTTTTCCTCGCGTTTCTGCCTGATGGCCGAGGGATCCTCCTCCTCCTCGCTCTCCTCCTCGTCGTCCATCATGGTATCGTTGACACCTGTAACGTGCTGGAGAACGTGATGCACTGTTTGCTGCTGCGGCTGGTAGAGTTTACGTTTCTTGCAACCGTTCACCGTGGCAGTTTGAAGCGCTGGACTGCTGCGCATCGTGTTGACGATATTCTCGACACGCGCGCGCTTCGTTTCCGTGGTCGGCGAGCTGGTCTCCGTTTTGGGCACGATCGGGCAAGGAGAGTGACTCGGACTGCGTTTGATATTCAACGAGTCCTGTATCTCCTCCTTGACGGAAACGGACCCTGACCTTGGTTGCGTGGGACTGGGCGGTAAACTCTGTTCGCAGTCGGATCCGTCGAGATTGGCTCCAGGCTCCATACCAGCTTCGGCGAACGCTTCCTCCATAGCACGTGCAGCTGCGGCTGCGTCCTCGGCGCTGTCCTCCGCATCGCCCGGCATCACCGTATCACGATCACTGTGATTCGCGTTATTCACGACGTTATTTCCATCACCACTCTCCTCTCCACCACTTTGCACTGTTCCACTACGTGCACTATCACTATTTTGCTGTTGATGCTGTTGAGGGCTCTGATGATGCTGTTGCTGAGATTTAAGTAGATCCGCTGTGGTGTTGTTGTTGTTACTGTGTATACTGTTGTTGTTGTTGGGTTGTTCCTGCAGCGAAAGCGCGGAGATTTTGCGCCCTTGGAGTATATCGCGAAGCATGTGCTGCGTGAGCTCGGCGGTGGCGGGATCGTCGCAATTAACTACAGCACCGGATTGCAAATTGGCAGCGGGGTCCATGCCGGCACCAGTCATCCCGTGGCCGCCCTCTGGCGGTGAGCCACCGGCGTCACTGGCCTGTTTGACCTGTCGTCCGAGTAGCTCGTTCAACATTTTGGCGGGGCCGTAACCCGGTGCCCCGAAAAAGCCGAAAGCCGCGTGGGCGGAATGCTGCTGAGTGCTAGGACCCGTCGTAGCTGTATTCAAATGACCTTGACTGCTTGCTGCTCCAGCTTGTTGCTGCTGGAGCTGTTGTTGTTGCTGTTGTTGTTGTTGCTGCTGGTGCTGTTGTTGTTGTTGTGCTTGCGACTGATGATGTTGTTGCGACTGTTGTTGTTGTTGTTGTTGCTGCTGCTGTTGCTGGTGCGTTGGTCCACTGCCACCAAAGATAGAACCGTACAGACCACCGCCGTGGAAGGATGGCCGGGAGGTGAAGTGCGGTATACTCGAGTAGTTGTTGCGCGGCTCGCCGGCGTCCACGCGCTGTCTGGTGCGCTTCTGCTTCTTCTGGAGTCGCTGTTGCTTGCTTTCCGTAGTTGCTCCGTAGGGGGCGAAATACTCGGTCTCCTCCCCCGATGACATCATCGGCCGTCTGGTTGGTCGGCCCCCCGAAGGCCTCCGCGTCCCCTCCCCGCCAGGGTTCCTTGTCACCCCTCCCCTTCTCGCTCGAATAGCCCCTCGTGGCTCAGCGCGCTTCCTCTGCTTCTCTACTCTACTCTCGTCGTTTCCCCTACCACAGCCGTCTTTTCTCCTCGTTCCTTCTACCACCTTGTCCTCCCCACTCTGAACACCGGCAGTCTCCCCTCTCCACTTTCTTCGTCTTTGCCGTCTCCTTCTCCTTCTCTTCCTTTTCCTCCTCCACCTCTTTCTCCTCCGTCGCGCCGCCGCCGCCGCCGCCGCCGCCGCCTCCTCTTCTTCTTTCTCCTCCTGCTCCTCCTGTTTCTCTGCCGCCGCCGCCGCCGCCGCCGCCGCTGCTGCTGCTGCTGCTGCTGCTGCTGCTGCTGCTGCCTTCTCCTCCTTCTCCTCCTCCTCCTCCTCCTTCTCCTCCTCTTCTTCCTCCTCTTCTTCCTCCTCCTCCTCCTCCTCCGCCTCCGCCTCCTCCTCCTCCTCCTCCTCCGCCGCCGCCGCCGACGACGACGACGTCGGCACCCTTCTCCTTCCCGACGAACTCTTGCTTCCTCCTCTTCACCTTTTTCTCCTTCTCTCGCGCCTCCTCTTCCTCTTCTTCCGTCGTTTCTCGGTTTTTCTCTACTTTCTTTTCACTATTCCTCGCCCCGCTCCTTCCGCCTTGGGGCTGACGCCAACAGCTGGGGCTTCTCGGTGACTCGGTGTCGGCGGCTGCTCGGTGTCCTCGTCTCGGGACGACGATTTCTCTCAAGGAGGCGCGGCTCGTTCTCGGGGCTGTTTCTACTTTTCCTCAAGACGCTGTCGCTGCTATTCGTACCAGGTCCGTTGTTTTCGTTACTGGGTCTACCGTTGCCGTTGCGTTTCTTCGTGACAGTCGATAGGATGTTGCTTCCGTTGATGATCACGAGAACTGAGGCCGGTGCTCTCGCGGGCGGAATTCTCGTGCTCCCGCCTGGGAGCTGCATCCTTCGAGCTCGCCAAAGGGCTAGGTGCCCCTCGCTCCCTCGTCTCGATTTTCCTTCCCGCGATTCTTCTTATTCGTCTGCAACAGAAACACACAACGGGTGTTCACGTTATTCTGTCTGACCCCTAAAAAGAACATCGTCTATGCTACGTGATCGCGCTCCGCGTAACTTACTTTACGTAGCGATACGCGATCGATACTCCACACTTGGAAAAGTTACGATCGTGTGATCGTATTTTATTTTAAACGCTGTCCGTATATAGAAGCTCGCCGACTTCCGTAGGTAAAAGCGTCTGACACTGAATCAACGGCACAATCGTACATGCACACGTTCGTATGTCAGTACGTCTGTGTACATACGCGTCTTTCATCCACCGATATAGACTGACTTAATTACAAGAGAAGAATGGATTCTTTGTAAACGTGAGGATTGTCAATTCCGTGGAGAAAAGATTTAATTTCTAATCTAACATATTATATTATAAATAAAGAAATAAAAGTGTGAACTGTAACGACGAGTAAAATTTTGTTGGTAAGAAAAGTGTTGGATAACATCGGGGAAATCTCGCGTGGAGACAGTAAATTTCTGCTCCTTAAAACAGGAATATCGTGTATTTGGAGGGAAGTACGTCGGTTCATTGCACGATCACGTCACGCAGCTATGGGAGAATGTGGGGGTAGAATGCGCGGGTAGAATAGCAAGTGTCACCAGTTAAAAATACTAGTAATCGATCATGACGACAAGACGAGGAATAGGACGGCAGCCGCGAACCGTGTGGTTTAACTTTGGCCGAAGTCTTTTGCCGGGAGTTCTAGCGACAAAAAGCTGCAAGTACAGCGAACTCCAGGATTTGTTGAAGACGAGGATGACCGAGGAGAGGCCATAAGAAAATTACTTGCGTTGAATTTCTTATTCAGAACGTGGCCAGTTCGACTTTTTCTTTCAATTACACGCTGTCCGTTGATCGATAGTTCGAGAGGAAGATGCGCAATATAGTAATTGACGGTGGTCCTCCTATCACAGGCCGGATGCACTACCTGTTTCAGTTAAATACATTCGGGGAACATATGTTATTTATCATTATTTGTAATTATTCATTTCGCAGTTGAGACATTTAACTTTCTTTCTAAACCTAATTAGCTTTTCTATAGCTTCGTAGATAGCTATATTTTACGTATTCTTCGATATATAAATTTCAAGCTATTCGTTCTTGTGACTTTACATAGTCATTCAGTCAACGAACACACCAACGAATACCCTTTGTTAATTTTCTAAACTTTCCACCGCTGTGTAAAGATTTCACAAAATCATCACTCGTTGGAAAAAAAAAAAAAAAAGATATAATATACCTCGACGAAAGAAGGAAGCACATACTCGGGGAGAACTAAGCATCGACAGATGGAGAGACAAATTACACGTGACGAAATTTTCACGCGAACATCCTTCGCTGGGAACGAGGATAAATTACTTCCACGACATCGTTCTCAGGGAACGACTTCGGAACGACGATGGACGATAATCGACGGGCCGGTGTTCAACGAATTCATTGAGCGACGACAGGGCTGCTCGCGGGCGAGGGCCCCGATCGTTTCACCATTCAATTGCCGATACGCATAAGTGCGTGGGTGGAACACGTGAGTCGGTTCAGCGTTTGCACGCACGCGGACGGCCGATATACGGTGCACACTGCTTAGCGTGCACCAATATCAACGTGATACTGGCTCGCGTGAATGTGCATGAGATTCGAAGCAACAGCTGAGCAGCTTAAAGCACCTGCGCTCAATAGGCTGACATATTCCATAGTTTGCCTACGCACGAGCCGCCTGCGTTCGAGGACACGAGCACTCGCTGCTCCCTCTTCCTCCCCCCCCCCTTCCCTCCCTCCCTCCCTCCACCCCTCTGTGTTATCGACGAAGAGAGAGACGCGGACGTATATATACGCGCGAGGCTCGCGAAGCAACAAGAAGGAGCTGAAAGAGAGGAACAGCTTGTATATAGCAACACGTGGCAAAAGCGGCGAATTGGTGGAAGCACGGGATCGTTGTACCTTTTTTTCTCTCCCCCGGCGACCGGCGAGGAACGAGGAGAAACTCGAATCGCGTACGCGCTCGTTTGCCTCGCTGTGTTCGCGCGATCGCGCAAGGAAGAGGGTGGGAAGTCAACAGCTTAGAATTCATCGATTATTCGCTCGCCTCGCCGATGCATCTAATTGAATAACGATTATCCCGCCGTTTCTGTTTATCCCGTCGAATCGATACAAAGGACTCGCAGCCGAGAACCCGAATGAAAATTGAATTAGAACTTGCCACTTGTGCTGCCAGCAGGGGGTTGGTTCTAGCGCGAACGTATTCTACGATTTCTCGTCTTCTTTCTTTTTTTGTTTTTTTTTTTTTTTCTTTTTTGCGTATCTTTTAATTGTCTGTTCAGAAAAATCTAGCCGATTTATTTACGATGTATGTAACATTAAATGTAAATTAGTGTCGAAGCTATAGAAATGAAACTTGTAGGTAATTACAATGTTTCGCGATGAATTGCAGGGAGCGTGTTCTACCTACTTTTTGCGAACTTTGATTGCTTTCGATATTTCATCAATATACGTCTGTCTTATATTTGGAAAGCTCGATTATTTTCCTATGATTTAATAAATTCAATTGGTTCTCCTATCGTGTCATCTCAAAAGTAATTTTCTATTATTTCTTGGAACTCAAAAAATTTCCTGTGTAGATACCGGAGAATCTTCTGCTTCGAAACGATTAACGTACGTAACGTACTACCAGCTAACCGTATTTTTTTCATAAAAGAAAAAACTTCACTTCCGAGATACTGTTCCCGGGCAATTATCTTAGGTGGTGGAGAGGGGGTTCGAAAGGGTGACATATGGTCTCAAGCTCGATAACGTCTGCGATCGTACCTGCCTCGAAGAACGCTTCGAGGGGGGTCAGTAAAGTCTGTCCTTTCTACGTTTGATCGCCACTTCCCTCCTGCGCCGTCATGCGTGGGACGGCCAGAATAAAAAGGTGCTCCGGCCGGAAATGGTTTTAGGAACTCTCCCACCGATTCGACTCGGAAGTAGACACGCCGGGCTAATTACACGCGAGAAACGTGTGTATACGTGGCGATGTGTTCGAGAAACTTTCGTGACCCCATTGTCCAAAATATAATTCCGGGCAGATGCGCTTCGTTCGATTCACAAGCAAATTAGTTTTTGCCATTTCGACGATGAGCACCGAGAAATAATTTCCCAATTACGTATTATCGTTAGACCGCGAATGTTTGATTTATGAGAAATTTCTGTCCATATTTTTCCTTAGCTTTCGTTCTAAACATTCGTAAAGATATTTACATGAAATTGCAACAACTGCTGAATTCTATTATTATCAGTAAAAAAAAAAAAAAAAAACTATCAGATAGTGAGTCGTTGTTCTACAAAGAAATTATACGTCGTCGGTCCCCTCGACGATTTTCGACGTTTAGAAAAATATTAGGAAATTCATTTGATACATTTATTTGCTGTTTGTAGATATCGAAAAGCAGAGATATCTGTTAAATTTAAAATGTCACGTTGCTGACAAAACGCGAACGAATTGAAATCGTTTTGTTCGCGCGTACACTTTTACAATCCCCGCCGAAATGTGACGAAATGATCAAGCACCGTACGAGTTTTACAAAACATGTCAGAGCAGAGAGTAACCGAACGTGACTTCGTCATTACTAAACCATGTATTTCCATGGACAATGACACTCGCATCGATCATCTTTCAGCGAAACGAAAACAGTCTGATGAACCACCAACAGCCATTTTTCTGTGCGTCATGCAATATTTACCGTTTAAGCAGGTGACTCGATTCGAAGGGGTGATTGCAGGTCACACCGGTGGGGTTGCGATACATGAGATTAGAAAATCGCTGGTTGATACCGACTTGTCTGGCTCGTTACTCGCCGTGCAATGTTCTCTCGCAAATCCCGTAATCTTCGAAGAAGAACCATTTGAGAGTATGCGACTCGAGATGAAGCAGTAACGAGGTGAATTGAAAAAGGAAAAAGGAAGTTGGCAGAGTATCCAGTTTGAAAATTAATTACACAACTATATAAAGTTATAATTGTAAAATGAATATCGAGTCGTTGATGAGAATAACTTCCATTCTTTCGTTCAGATAATTAAGGTGAAGATCGGATAGATGAGAAACAAGGAAGTAAATTAAAAGAATGGAAAGTACCAAAAAAAAAAAAAAAAAAAATATCAGAGTATATCTGTATCACGTTAAAAATTAACTATCGAAAGTTAACGGAAGGGCTAGCTTCTGACAATCCCGTGAAACGTTTCTCGAAGATTTTCCATCGAGAAGGGAACTTTAGGACTTAAGGTAGCCATTGTTTCGAACTATCGACGCGAATAACTTCTACCTACAGCTCAGGTAATTAAGGAAGAGACCGGAACACAAAAGAGCCCCCAGGCGAAGGAAAGCGTTCGTTAATCTCTTACCGTCCATTACGCGGTTTCTATCGACCTTGTATGAAATTTCAAAGGGGAATACCGCGAATCGAAATTTTTTTTAATGAATCCATCGATGAAAGGAAAGAGGGCCAGGGGCTCGTGTCTATTGCCGCGTTTTCATTCTCCTTTCTTATCGTTGGCTCGACTGTTTCACAGAACGACACAGCCAAACACACTGCCAGCAGCGTGGATAGTAAGCGAAGAAATTCGCACAATATCGGTGTGACGAACAAGTCCGCAGTCGAGAAAATTTCTTACTGATTCTGAGAAAATATCTGCGACGAGGATAATATCTTGATAAAAGGACGAAGAGAAGAGAGAATGGAGAAAGAACGAAGTATAGAATCGATCTTTTTTCATCGTGGTTGCTCTTGAGCCTGTATATTCGATTTCGAAAGTCTCCCATCGACGAGCCACGAACAAAGCAATTCACCGACACTAGCGTATTAGAACTGCCACTAAATATGGAACTGCCACTAAATACAGAAGCTTGCAGCGGAGAGATATAGGAATAACATCAACGACACGAGCATCTATTGATACATTTTATGGAAAAAAACCGCGTTCGAATCCTCTAATTTCACGCGCTGTTTTGTCAAGGAATTTCCGCGCTGGGAGCGACGTGAATTCTGTTGACTCGCAACGTAAAGAGCCGGGTTTCGCACGAAACCCACGGACGAAAACGGCACGACAACTACTTGCACCTTTGCGATCGGCAACGACTTCCTTCCGCAAGTAGGCGTAGCAAAGTTCCTACTTGGTGGATATCACATGGCGCGCGTACCCCACATGGCGTTGTCGAGCTTAACGCAGCGATGGCATGTGCATCGGAATTCCACCCCCTGTTGGTGTCATGTGGCCGGAGAATGTTTGCAGGGGGTTGTGCATGGGAACCCGGCTATGGTCATCAGTCCATGTCCATCGCGGTGTCCTACGTGTATGTATATTTGTATGTATGTATGTATGTATGTATACAGCGTGCGTATGCACGCATCGCCACGCATCGCTTTCGCCCCTCGATATATAGTATAAATTATTGTAACATTCGTTTCGTTATTACCCAGGCAGAGCGTCACGAAGGCAGCGAACCCCTTCTCGGTAACACGCATTCGCAAATACGTAAACGCATCACCGTTTCATGACGCCTAATCGTCAATGTGTATTTACACGCATGTACATGACTAGCAGACGGACAGACAGCTAGGCAGATAGTCGCAGAGATCACGAGACGGAGTGTGCGAGAGTGAATGAGACGAATAGACAGACAGACAGATAGAGAGAGAGAGAGAGAGAGAGAGAGATTCTATTCTATATACAGAATGATACACGCATACAAAAGCAGAGGCACGGTGACTCGTGTGTGTATACACACGGCTCACACGCGCTCTGCATATTATCGGGTTGCTCCGATGCAACAAGTTGACCGGGTGTCAATTGATGTGTTATTAATTGGAGGTTAATTGCGTTAATGCGCTGCCGACCCCGCCTCCCCCTCCCCCCTCCTGCCGCCACCCTCTCCCCCCTGCCCGCCGTCGGCCCGACGTCACCCCCGCGGCGCCGCACCAACCCTCCACTGTGTTTTATTATTATTTTGCATTCGAATCGTTTCGATTCACTGGCACGCGCCCAAACCAAACTTCGCGAGAGAGAGAGAGAGAGAGGGAGAGAGAGAGAGAAAGAGAGAGTGAAGGCGAGCGAGCGCGCGAGCGAGAGGCAGCATTTAAAAGCGGCGCGGCCTGTCACCGATTTTCATAATTCACAGCTCGTTAAATTTGTTTCGCTTTTTACCTCGCTTTCCGCGAACGGTTACGCGACCCAGGGCCATTAATCTACCTTCGGTCGTTTTCAATGAGTTTAATCGCGTTTCAAAAACAATGTGGGTCAACGCCACGGCCAACGGTGTGTTATTCCTGGCACGCGAGCATGACCTTTCCTGCGTTTTCATTTCGATTTCGGTTTCGCCATTCATTGCCCGCGCGTTACAGATAATAGGCGCGCGATAATGAGCGCGCACTGGCACGGTACCGCCGCCACTTTTACCGAGCCGCGGACTCGATGATGCTGGAATTTTTTCGGTTTTGCGGGATGAATGGGGAATATCTGGGTGATCTGTCCGTGACATTGCCCTCTCTCTTTCTCTCTCTCTCTCTCTCTCTCTCTCTCCGACCGTTAATATCCGCGCGGCGGATTTTGCAAATTACCAAGAGGCAGAGAAAGATCGCCGGGAACATCTCGGTGAATTAAAGGGGCGAGTGTCGAGTGTTTGAAACTCGTCGCCCAAATGAAGTATATTTCTTTCGAACGTACTAAACGTGGTTACCAAACGTAAGCTATTCTTCTTTTTTATTACAGTGTATTTATACGTTGATTAATCTAGCTCAATTACGGCACATTTTCACGTCGTTCATTTGTAACGAGTGTAGTACAGTTTCGAAGGACATACTTGTTGACCGAGACAAAATTTATCATGATACACGTTTAAAAAATCGTCTCGTCAATCACGAAGAGCCGAAGTTTATTACAAAGAGCAATTTTCTTTTAAAAACAAGCGAATGAAGATTTTTATAACTGGTCAAAGAGTGTCTTGAGAATCAAACGAAGAATTTTCATTCGTAAATAATGTTATTGTATTTAGGGCCACGATATATATATATAAAGAAATTTCGTTATTTTCCGTGGGAAAAACTGAGCGATAAAATAGATCAAATTTTCGATAGAACGGCCATGAACGATAGACTTTCAAGCAGGAAATAGTACAAGAATGGAACCTATGAGTTCAACGTACGAGTATCGAGTAGGGAAGAAAATCTCAACGCTCATCCTTCTTTATACGGGAAACTTCCCCAAGGTGCAGTCGCAAATCTCCTCCGGAGAATTTTCACGAGACGTTCTGCGGCCTCTCGTCCAATGTGTTCCCATGACTTCTTTCTGTGGGAAACGCTAACGTCTAATATTGAAAGCTACAAAAAAGTCCTGCGGCGCCCTTCGTACTCCCTCTGGAAAGGAAGTAGGAGCAACGGTCCTTGCCCTCAACGGCGTAGACGCTGCCGAGACGCTCGTTGAAATCCCGAGGGACATTTAAACTTGCCACCTGGATTGGACTTGCGAATCGTGGTGTTTCGTATCATTCCGATTTTCGTCGTGATTATTTGTTACTCTAGATTATATCTTTGCTTTCCCAAAGAGTTTCATATTGTTCGTTTAATTTTTACACTAACGTACAAATTTTCGAAGATTACTTTCATCTACTTTATCCTACTCTATATTATTGCCACATACGTATAAAACTTTCTTTCGCCATTTAGTCTCGTTTTGATTATTCAATAAATGTTTCAGACACTGGTTGATAATTTTATTTGTTCATTTATAATTGTACACGCCTATTTGTAGCTGCAGGACACTGACAAATTAGAAAATTACAACTATATCTTAATTATATTTTCTCGATATTTTTCAAAACTATCTCGAGCACCATCTACTCTACTAAAACATTCTCTCTCAAAGACAATTCTTTCCATTTTTCAGTGAGTGCAGCATTGAAATACGTCAATCCCAAAGTATCATCCCTCCCCCCAAGTTCTACGCCACTGCATAAGATCAAGAAGGCCCCCTTGCTAGCATTCAGGTGGTTCTACCGGGTGGCGTCCCCCGATTTAAATGTCCAGGTATCCCTACAGCCTAGATTCAGGTAAGGTAACTTCTCGAGACTGGCTTCCCCCCTTCAATTTGCTTCCACACACACATGCGCGCGCGCGCGCTCAAGACTCGAGGCGGAGACGGGCGAAGAAGGCAGAAGGTGAAGGTCTCTCCTTAGGAGTTGGAAGGTGCGCGTGCCAGCTGCCGTTTGGCCGAGGAGTAACCGACGTTTCGGCTTCTTGTTGCCATTGTTCCAACCCCTGACGGGGCTCGCCTAACGTCTTGGAACACAAACGAACCCCTGCTTCACCAACGTCTTAAGAATCACGCGACGCGGCCGGTTGACTCGTGCCTGGGTGGAGTAACGGTCTGGCTGTTTCCTTTCGACCAACCCGCTGTTCTGTTAGGCCCGATCCGCTCGAGATAAGGGTACTCGGGACAGTGTTGCGTCTCGGGGTTGCTAATAATTGCACGAAGCGGCGACGAACGTTGGAACGTTACTTCGCAGGGGAGAAACGTTTCGAGTGTTTGAACGCTGAAACTACTGACCACCAAAGCACGAAATTTGTATCGGAGAAACGATAGTGTGCAGGAGTAGAAAAGACATCGTAAAGAACATTGTTTGATCTTTGCTTGGTCTTTTAATTTACGTGCAATTTGTGACGCGAAATTCTCGCTTCGTGCGGCTTTAGCTAAAATATTTAACGTGGAAAATGCTTGAATTCAAATTGACAAAGTTGTCGCAGAATCGCAAGTGGGTGGGTCATAATTGCAAGCTTAAAATTTTTTCGAAGTGACTTTTACTTTGGCAGACGTTCGATAAATTTTCGGAACTATTTACCCAATTGTTACCTCTGAGCAAGGGAAATCGATAATTAAATTTTCATAGGTTAAAATCCATAATTCAATTTTATTTGATTATCCGTTGGAAAAATGAATTGTTGGTAGGCATTTTCGATGCATGGTTACAATTACGTGGATTTTTTTTTTTTTTTTTTTGTTTCTTACCTTTATTTCTTCTAAAAATATGATGGAAGTATACAAGATCTACTAAAATCTCAAGTAGAATAGAAAACAAGTGGAATATAAAAAGTGTCACGTCACTTTAGATCGTTGATTGTTGATTACTGGGAAAATTTCGACGAGAATCGAGTTGCCGGAAAATTGACAAGTAAATTGCTTGATGTCTGAACGTGAAGTAAGTAGAAGAAGAAGACAGCATTGCAAAGCTATTAATTATTTCTATAGTTGCAAATGGAACTGACAATTGTAACGACAACTGACAAATAAAACAGTATGCATTTCAGTCAGATGCATTCGAAAGACTGAAACGAAAGAAGGTTTTATTCCGAAAGCAACGTTAGGAATATTTCTTTACAGGCGTAAAATTTTTAAACTTTAGTTTCATGACAACAACAGCAATAGAAGATCCATGATTCGTGTAAAAGCTTCGCTCTCTATGAATTGCAATGAAAATTATATCCTTACTACTTGATCGAAGCACTTTCGAATATCTTTGTAATTGTATTACAAAAACGTCAATCTTTCAATTTACTTCGTTTCCTCAATTACTATTCACGAAGAAGAGAATCAGACGATAAAGATAAAAAACAGCTAGATGTGTAAAAAAAAGTGCATCGCATCAACAACGTCTGAGAATTTTCTGTATCTAACAGCCTCGCTCAGAGGTCCCAGGACATCTGCTTCAAAAATTAAATAATACTTTATACGACAAATAATTTACAATATTACGTTAAAGTATTACAGATTGAAATCCACAATCAAATCAGAAAAATATATTGTCGGGCATTTCGAAAAGAATTTTCAATATGCGATACTTATGTGACGTTAATCTATTGACAATTGTATTATAAAATACGTGCAGTTTAAAAATTTTGTAAAAATCTACGTCAACTACGTTATCTACAGTTGAAGAACTGACTGATCAATAATACGAAGAAGAAAAAAGAAAAAGATACAAAACGAAAAGCGAGGAGAAGGAAATTATACCGGAAAACTAATTTTAAAGATTCGAGGAGACTGTAAATAATCTGAACCGGTTCTCAGCCAATCGTTCAGCAACGATACTATGGAAAAACGACTGGCCAGGCCCTGTGGCCCAGCGGCCTGCGGAAGCAACGAGTTTTCCTCGGTAAGAGCTCCACCTCCTTCGTTCGCCGATGCCAAGCCAAGAGTCCCAGATTCGCGAGTCGAGTAATCAACGAGCGAAGCAGATCGAGAAGGCTCAACGACAGATTCCCCGGGTCTTTCTCTGTTTGCTTTTTATTGGCCACAGGCTACTTTTCCGAGGCAGTTATGTAGATACGTCCGCAGCATATTGGCAAGCAGGAACCTCCAGGATTATCGGCGTTATTGTCGTTTGGCATTTCGTGGCGAGGTCTCCTTATGGCAGCCGGCCAACCGGCTCTCCAGTTTTTGCCCGCGCGCCGGCTTTTTCCCGTCGTACCGGGCGGGCTATCTCGCCGCTATCGCGCCGAGATTACTTAATTATATTCAATTGCCAAAGTTGCCGTGCACGCGGGCGGTTTGGCTCCGGGGGCGAACGATCGTCGCGTACTACCTACGAGCTACGTTTGCCCCCCTCGTGTCGTCTCTCCAAGCCTCTCGCGGCAATTTCGAAAAGTATGCCAGCGAGCGGATCGCTACGATTCCGCAGTTCTTTCAGCCGTTATTTACGAATTCGCGTCGTTCTGGCGGCGGAAATAACGGAAATAAAGGGAAGACGCATTGCGCGGTGGCTGACGAAAGCCACCTCGATACGAGCCGCTGCGAATATCGGTCTGCTATTGTCCATCCACGGATGGAAAAAAGTAAAAAAAAGATGGAAAAAAAAAAAAAAGAAAAAAAGAGGAGGGAAAGAAACGGCTGTGTTTCACGTTATTAAGGTAAAACCGGTGTATCGACTCGCCACGATCCGAGATCACGATACGAGAGAAAATTCTCGCTTGTCTTTTGCAGTCGCGGTTCGCTGGTGAGATCTGCCTGGAAAAGGGTGAGAGGGGGGGGGGGGTAGCAGTAAAATGAGAGTGGAGGAGAGATAGAGAGGATAAATCAGACGGGAGATGGAAAGTCATCTTTCGAATCTGGCGGAACAGATGTGGGAATAGATAGATTCGAAATGGGGTCTGCGTCGTTTAGAGCGTGCCGTGGACCTTTTGTTGGCAGCTGGACCTTGGTCTACATTCGTGGTTCGAGAATCAGAGTACATGGGACACACCTTTGATCGCTCTCGAGCTACGGAAACACCTGGTCACCGCGAGCCAATTACCGATGTATTAGGCGACTGGCGAACTTGTCTTTGAACGTGGACGACGAGTTTCTTCCGATTAGGATGGAATATCAATCAAATTTGAGAAGAAATTGAACTTTTACTGTAGATAAATAAAATAGGTGTTGTACCTGCTCCAGATATAATCTTCGACACAGAATTGGAATTTTCACGCAAAGGTCTTCAAACTGGAGGATCATAGCTTTTCGAAATACCCTGTTAATGCCAGTTCAACGAGAGAATGTCTGGAATTGGAACGTCAGATGCGCTCAGATGGACCGATATTATGGAAGCGAATGACGGAAAAAACGAACGGGAAGAGGAAGCTTGGAGGGCGACGACGGGAAGTGGTCCGGGACGAAGCAGGATCTTTCCTTCTTGACGTTACGAAACTCAACGCGGCACGTCCGCGCGAACCTCCGTGGAACGACGCGCGGCGAGCGGTGGTCCGATCGTTTGAGCCAATCACGCGGTGATTGAGTATAATGGACTTGCGTCTTGTCCCCCAGGCCAGTGGTTCTCGCAGCTTACTGAAACGATCCATCGTTCATCCTACCGATCGCCGGAGCGTAGTGTAACCAGCCACTTGGGTTGGTCACCCGTGAGCCGTAAGTGACTAGGGCACAGGATGAAGGCTGTGCCCGAGTGAGCGAGAGCACAGCCTGTTGGTATGATAATGAGGAAGGTGACTTCCGACGATCCATATATCGCGGAGAGCGGCTACGAACGTGCGAGAAAGACAGCCCGGTCGGGCGCAACGTTGATAAAAGACAGGACGAGAGTCGGGGGATCACGGAGAAACAGAGAACGCAGAGAGCGTCGAGGCCGACGGAGGTGGAGGAGCGTTTGCGTTCGTGTGTATGTGTGTGTGTGTACGCGACATAGGGAACCACACGGTTAGCCAAGGAACGGACACTTCAATCCATGCAACACTCCCCCGATCCTACGATTTAACATAAGCCACTCTCTGAGCTCTCGCCTCCGCCGCCTCTCTGTCGAGTTCGTTCTCTGCTGTTTCGCTCCTCTTCGCCTCTCTCGGTCTCTTCCTTCCGCGGCCCTCGGCCGCAAATTGACATGAGAGACAGGACAGAGGAGAACGACGTGCGTCAGCACGTCACGTGTGCACGCGAAACTGGCTCGAGGAGCGGAAGACTCTTCGTAGGCCCGCGTTGACACACGTAGGGAGTCCGGTCTCCATGCACACCGAACGGCCAACTCGCCTAAAAGAGCCTCGGCCTAGAGCCTCTGTGATGCAGCCTCGCACCGTCCGTCCGCTCGTGATGCAGCCGTCCAGTGCTGTGTGGACGCTGATCGAAGAAGAGAGAGAGAGAGAGAGAGAGAGAGAAAGAGAGAGATCGTTCACTGTCAGCTGGCGTTGGCACGACAGAGAGGGAAACGGCCGACGAAACGCGGAGAAGACGCGGAGGGTATCTCCTTGTGAGAGCAGGGCCTCTCTGATAGCCCCGGGTACGATGCGTAGACGAGGCAATTTTCCCAAACGCCGTCAATTCAGCTAACCAGCTAAATTCGCGAACGAGGCGTAGGAGGGCACTGGGGGGGACAGGCGAAACGGGTGAGAAAAAAAAAAGGACTCGGGCGGAGAGAAACGCAGGGAGAGAAACGGAGGCAGTGAGAAGCGGTGGAATAACGCGCGCGATGCGTATTTGCATGAGAAGCAAAGGACTGGCTCTCTCGCGGATACGGTGACGCCGGTACAGGCCGGTTCCCAAGTGTCGGGTGAGCCACGGCGCGGTTAATCCAATTGAGTCAATTTGGGTTAACTTGAAGTCGTCTAAACAGCTTGTTTAGACGACCCATGATGCATGCGTAACCGCCGTGTATCCGGCCCTCTTCCTTCCTATTTTAACGAGACCTTTCCAGCCGCGGGACATCGACACCCGTGCACCATGCAGTTAAAGGAGGGAACACACTCCGCAGGACGGACGAAACGTTTCCAGACGCTGCAGACGTTCGTCCATTTTCATCCTTTCGATTCGATTACCTCGTTTATTTTCGGGGATGTTTGACAACGGGGATTCGATGACGGAATGTACAAGCGATCGAGGATTTCATTTGATACAGATTTATCGCGAGAAAACGAAGATTGGCATATTTCCTTTGGATTGGATATTCTTGCTCGAGCGTCATTGCGCTGTCATCTGTTAATCTTTCATCGTTTGTCACGTAATAATTGCCAACGATGACTATTAACGTCTTCGGCACGATCGAAGTCGATATCCGTCAAATGCACAGCTACGTAAATATCGTGGTTAAATTACTTTCGATTGAATTTTAAAAATGATTTCTTTTACGAAAGTGAGGTAACACCAGACAATGAACTTCGATTTTTTGTTCTCTGTCGAACAAAATTTAACCGTTTGAGTGTTATGCATCTCATTTTTTATACATACCGTACGGACGAAAGTTTATAACAAGACACAGTACCATTTCGCATCTCGTCGCGATGCACCGTACCATCTTACTACATTTCGAGCCAGTGCGTTCTCGTTGTCAGCGCAGCCTACGTATTTACTATAATACAGTCCGGTTATTTGCAAGCCAGCCGTTTATATCGCGGAAAGAATCGATTTCGATGACTGTCTGCCCGGATGGGGCAAAGGCGCGTCTAGCTAACCACCACCTTCGTGGATGATGTAGTCATTGAGCTCTATGCTGCTCTAGTGCGGAGCACGCGAGTATTTGCTCAGGGTACACACTAGACTCGCCTCCCCAGCTGACGTTGATTGAAGGAATAAGGGAAACGGCGAGCTCTCTCAAGTACCCGACCACACTACCACCGTTTCGCCATCACCACCACCACCACCACCACCACCATCATCAACGGTTACGACCACCACCCGGCACCGGTATTACCGTCCTCCCTGTTGCAACCCCTACAGAGACCGACCTCTAACCATCTCTCTGCTTCTGCATACGGCGCCCACCGTCTCGACCAACTCCATCACCGACATAGGATCATCGCAATGCGCGCCGCCGGTGCCTTATGCACCGCGGCGGCGGTGCAATGCGCCGCTTACATCGAAAATTCCTCCTCTTTCAGTCCACGCGTTAATTAAACAGAGTTTACGTGGTTATAAAACGAGACCTTGCGGCAGGACATGAAAGAAAAGGGAGTTGGAGAGAGAAGGAGAGAGAGAGAGAGAGAGAGAGAGAGAGTCGGTCGCGAAGGGGCGGTGGTCGCGCAGAGAAAGAACAGGAAAAAGTTTCCGCCAACGTTGCGTGGATGCGGCGGTTACACGGTCGCCGTTACATGATAACGCGACAGAAGCGAGCGACCAGGGATGTAGTCGTATCTGTTCTGTGCTCGCGAGATCCCACGGGGAACGGCCGTGTAAAAATAACGACTCCGGAGCGCGACTCGCGATGGAAAATCCGTCGAGAACAGTCTAGACGGGACTCGCCTGATGCACCGAAACACGCTACGTGGGCTACGTAGGCCGAGGAAAAAATTCGTGGGAGTACGTGATGTATGTAAGTGAGCGAGTGAGAGAGAAGGAGAGTGAGGGAAAGGGGGTAAGCGAAAGTGTATCGAGTTTGCGGCAATGTTAATGAGGTTACAATGGAAACACCTGGGGCGTGAGAATAACAGGGAAATAAAAATATTATCAAACGCGAATGTTAAAAGAGCCAGGGACAAAGGGTGACGTAAGGGTGAGGCGAAGGGTGAGCCGGAGGGGAGGCGGAGCGAGAAAGAGTGGAGTGTAATAAACCTTATTAAGAAATTGAATGCACGCGCTCGCCGCGTCGTTGGAAAATGAATTGATCACGGACTCGCGCTCTGGCGTTGCTCTGGCTCGTCGCAGCGAGACAAAAAGGAAAGAAAGAAAAGAGAGAGAGAAAGAAGGGGAAAAAAGAAGGATAAAGACAAAGGAAAAGGAAGGAGAAAAGGAAAGAGGTAAAAAAAAAAGGAAAAAAAAAAAAGCGGAGCGAGAGAAAAAGAGAACCGTGTGCGTATCGCCCTTTTCCGAGATAGATACCGTAGGCGGGGTATCTCAGATCCGGAACTTGTTGACAATGCTACGGAAGGCGATACACCTGGACGATCGCGAGAATCGGTCATTTATTGACCCGTCACACCTGCGTCGGCCGGCCTCTGTACTCTCGACTATACTTTCACGTCGCGCCACGTGGTCAGTGAAGCTCGTCTCCTCCAAAAGAGAACGGGGCACGGCTATTCGTGCCGTGATTGCGCGCGATTATTTACATTTGCTTCCGAATTAGTGAATAAGGCAGACGCGTCGCCAGCGACTCGGAAACGCGGCGTGACCGCCTCTTTCCGCAAGTCGAGCCCGAGCATCGTTACCCCCTTTGTGAAAGGCCATCCCTGGGCCTTTCCTCCGTTCTCGAGGCCCCGCGTGATTCTCCACGTCACGTAGGCGCGCGTACGTCGTGTTTCGTCGAGCCTAAGGACTCAGCCTCGCTCGAGGAAAAGCCTTTTTCAATGAGAATGCTAATTAGCGAGCGGTGCATAAGCCACCGCGGCGGTTAAAAAAAAAAAAAAAAGGAAAAAAGAAAAAGGAAAACTGTTTTCCGACGTTTCTGTTCATTCACGGAGACGGCCGGTGAACGCGCTCCTTCGTCGGTGATTTTCAGAAAATATCCATACCCATTCTCGGCTGTCTTCTTTCTACCTTGGCTGTACCGAGAAAACGATGTTGGCTTACGATGTATAGGAGCACAGAGTAAGTGCTTGGTAATTTATTTATCGGATACCGCGTCTCTAAATAGCTCGGCTAATCTTGTCTCGTTAACGTTGAAATTCTGGGAAAATGCGACACGATGTTACAGACGGACTTTGTCGCGAAACTTGGTTTTGCGAATCCCGTGAATTTAATGCAGCCGTGCTATTATTAAGAATCGCCGATACTTACCGATGGGTCGCTCGAAAATTTATGCCGGCGGTTTTTAAATTTTCAACTTAGACATCTTTCGATCTGTCAGTCGCTTGTCCGGGGGTGAAAACAATTCTTTTCTATTTTTGATCCGATGTTCCACCGAGTCGTAGAGATCGAACGTTTGACGAATTTTGTAGAATATGATAACATTACGGTGCCAGATAGGAAAATATTTCAAATTGGTACTTTTAGTCAAATATTATATACTAGATAACTCTCCTATTATCTCGAGTATTTGAGATATATTTTATCAGTAGACTCTGGACGTTTATCAAACTAAAAAATACGTATCTGCCCAGCACAGATTATAAAAAGTATTTGTTCACGTCCTATATTTCACTGCAGATTACTTTTATGAAGTTTAGGTGTGCAGATACATTCTCTATCCCGAGTAAATTTCTAACCGTCTGATACTTTTCTAATCACACAAATCTACATTTATCAAAAACGTTTTCACTTCGTAGAATTACATTTTTAAACCTTCCTTTCCCCCCATTTCGTACGTCATATTTGCGTTTCGCGTTTTCACTAAAAACTCGATCAATTTAAACCACCCTACTACCCCCCCTACCAATTCGTATTAAAATTCTCAGTGTCAGCCGGCAGCGAGATTCCGCGCACGATCCCGCCATCAACGTCGAACACGCCGATCGAACGGCGGGAGGGCAATTACAAATCGTGACGAGCAAGCGTCGCGAAATTTCGAACAAACGGGGCTCGATGGTGGCGGAGTGTGTGGCGGCGCCCGCGCGCCGCTATTCAAAAGGGTTAACCGCGTTTGAAAAGCGGAGAGCCGCGTCGCAGGCGGCAGGATATTAGCTTAAAACGGGCGTGTTTAAATCTAAGGCGTCTAACAGCGCCCAGGCCGTAATAATAGGGCCGGCACGATTTGACAAGCAAAGTGGCTACGAAGACAAATGACTCCTTTAGCCGGCGCGCTCGGCCAGCCATCGATCGTCCTACAACCTTAAAGCTCCCGATCTCCCCATCTCCACTCCCGTTACCTCGCCGTGTCCTCCCTTCAAACTGATACCTTCGACGTCATTAAGCGCGCGAGGCAGCAACTTACCGCGTGGCTCTCATTAAGCTTTAAGTCGAACATAAGTAAGACGCGGCAAATGGTGGTCGGCCGGGTTGTTAATGACACCGTCGTTCTCACAAATTAAAATTACGAAGTAGACGATTAAATGGACGCCGAGGAGGCGAGAGCGGGAGGCTGGACCGCTTCTTCGAACTCTGATTTAGCGATTTAACTGAGACTCGCGGTCGTTTGATAGTTATTCTGATAGTTTGGTTCATTCTGCAACACCGTACATTTCGATGTAACTTCGTTGCGATTACGCGATTTTTTTTTTTTTTTTAAAGTCGATCTCTAGAGAGATGATTAGCACTTGTTGTTTTCCCGGAGGATTTTTCCAGAGGATGGATTGCGTAATTTGGAGTGGAGTGCAGGTTCTTACGAAGGTTGGCCGAGTTAATTATCTGACAACTACGAGGTTCCGAGCTGGCGTAGGAGGCGTTATGTCACCGTTTCGTGATTTACAGCGTCGTGTAATCTGTGTCCCGTTCGCGTCTGTTCCAACTGCTCGAACGTAACGACACTCGCGTATCTGGAGCATTGGAGAAATATCTCGAAGTCATGTTTGTTTCAGTGGCTGTTTTGCCGATTCTCAAATCGGGACGTGACTGTTTGGTGGCTATTTTATTGAACATGCTTGAACGCACTTTGTAATTTCGTATAATAATGAAAGGTTATCAAATTTCGATTCTCACGTTATTCGTACAATTACGAATCGTATAGAAACTTGCAGAATATAGTACGAACGTTTGTTTCAATACGGACAATTAAGCGTTTAATCGATCGTGATTCTTCTCCAAGCATGTAAGTTTGCTAAAGTTTGTAGGTAATATATTCTACTTTAAAATTCAATACCAATCAAGAAAATTACGATCCACGACTCATTAGAGAAATCACAAATATTATTTATTATCTCAGCAAATTAGAAAATCTCGAACATAAATTTTCGATCTTTAACGTAGATTCCGTATTATTAATGTCTTCACATGGCACTGTTTCAGCTATATATACTTATATATCTATATTTCCATCATCGATTCTTTGCTCTCGAAGTACATTTTCAAAGTACAATCGCTTTGATTTCACGCCTTCGTTATTCCACGCTGAAACGGGGAATTTTACCCCCATCCGAACAGCCGAAAGAAGTTCGAGTCTTTCAACGTGATAATTCTCGGTCGCGTCCGTGTCCGACATGGACAATCGCTGGCGAAATCGCTCGCACGAACGTTTTGCGGAGGCCTCGAATCGAATCGCACGCTCGGCCGCCGTACACGGAATGAACTCCATTCGGTAACGGCGTTCATCGTCCCATCCCTAATAGCCTGGTCTTTGGCGTTCACCTCGTAACCTCAACAGCCCGAAACTCTTCGGCATCATGCAAACCGCTTATGCCGAATTGACCGCATACTGGCTTACCTATCGTCACGCGTGCGTACCCCATTACGAATCTCCGATTTACGAAATAAGCCATTATGGCGAGAGCCGGGCCGAACGCAGCCCGGCCGGACAATGTTGTGACACGTTTGCGACGCTCCGGTGTGTCTGTGTCCCCACATATATGCGCAACACATATCCGGGGGTCGGGTCAGTTCTCAGGACTATCATTGCCTGTCGGCCGGAAGACTCACTTAGACCCGTCTTGAGTTACCCCTCTTCGTCCCTGGCCATCGTCCCTCGACAAACTCACGACCATAATCCCTCCTTCCCTTTCTGTCGTCGTTTCACTCTTTCTCTCTCTTTCTCTCTCTCTTTATCTCTATCTCTATCCCTCTCTCTTTCTGTGTTCGCGTTTCTACTTCTCTTCTCGTTTCTCCGCCGTCAATCTCCGCTCTCTCTCTCTCTCTCTCTTCTTAAGAAGCTTCCACTTGTCGGAAGCTCCTCTGGCTCCCAGCGGCCCTTCTCTCTCCTTTTCTTCTCTGGCCAAGACAGTTGCCTTGCGGCTTACCGCGACGACGTAAAGAAAGAATAAAGAGAATAGGAAAGAAGCGGAGGGAAAGGCTCTTCCTCTGGCGCGTCTTCGCCAGGGCTAACTGATCGCGGTGGCCGTCGGTCGTTTCGTAGGCTAGAGCATTGGTTACAGGCCTTTGAACTGTTTATGGTAATCGAGGCACTTGCATCGGGGCAGCCACCGGACGGGACAGGATCTCTTTCGAAGGTTCGTTTCGATGGCAATTAAGAAACGTAAGTGTGCAACGATTAAGCCGGACGATTTCCTGTCAAACTCTCCATCGCGCTATCAAACTCTCAAGATTTTCGGGATATCCGATACGATCGACAAGTTCAAGATTTTTATGCTTATATACTATATATATATTATACTATATATATATTAATTTATATATATACATATATATATATATGTATATCTATTAATTTACACATTACGTATTACAAGTTCGAAGTGATTCAGAGTGTCTCGGATCGCGTCGCTAACGATAGCTGAACGTTCACAGTAAATGCGTCCGGTTTTGCATCCGCTCGTTCGTCGCGTAGCATACACAGCTTCTCTCTTCCTTGCTTTCTTCCTTTCTCCCTTCTTTCGCGAGATCTGGATTGATTTAAATCCGATTGAATTTAACCAACAGCTCGATCACGTTGTTTCGTATTTTCTCTCTGTCAAAGTCGCGATTTCTCTCTCCCTCCTCCCCCCTCCCCCTGCCTGATCTTCGTATAATTATGACTCGCGTGGTTAATAATCGAGAGATTGGCGGACTTATTAATACGTGGTACGGGTTCCTTGTTATTTAATTTCTCGCTCGTTGCGCGAGATACATTCTTAATTTGTATTTCATTAGCGAAGCGTGTCGCCTTAACGCTTCAATATTTTCATTATTGTTAGACGGCCGATCAAACGGGGATTTTCTCTCTCTCTCTCTCTCTCTTCCTCTTTTTCTTTTTTTTCTTTTTTTTTTCTCTCTATCAGGACCAGTATCGAACGGAAGGCAATCTCGGGCACGTCGCTTTTGATTCGCGCGAAACGCGCTGAATAAATCCCGTCGATTGCGCGACGATGTATCGATAATTGAGAACGATTTAAGTGCTGTCGTTAGGCAGCGCGTGTGCGTTATCACGCGCCTTTTGCCTTTGCCTTTCCTTTTTAATGACGGCACTCGCTCGCGCCCGTGGCTTATTTATGTTAAGCGTACACGCGCTTAATTAGCGCGCGACCGCCGCGAGAATAATTGGTTTTCGGCTCGATTTCCATCGGTTCTGTGTGTGCGCTCGACAGAGTGCACCGACGATGCCGCGATCGAAATTTTTCCCTCTCGGAACACGGCAAATAGAGCGGGCAATAATGCATTCGCGAATAATGAAACACCTTGACTTTCCGTTTTTTCGATTGTCGAATGAGCGTTGAACAATTTAGACACGGGCAGAAATCCATAGAAGAACGAGTTTCCAGTGATTTTCTTTTTCTCGTTTTTTCTTTTTTTTTTTTTCGAATGTGTAGCGATATAGGTAGCAACGAACGAGGGAAAGAATTGTTTAAAGTCACAGCGATGTAATTGCAAGTTTATACGTTTTTCATTCATTTTCGACCGTCGGACGAAGTCGTGTGATTTACAAATGCAACGATCTTAGTGATTTTCTCAAATAATCTAATTAAGAACGAATATCAGGAGATACATAATTCACGTGGAATCAGAAATTTTAAGAATTAGACACAAATATGGAACGTTCGAGTGTTATGATCGGAAGCTATCTTTCGTGTAATTTCCACGACGAAAACAGCTCGGTTAGGAAATGATGCGTAACGTTACAGTTAACAGGCGTAAAGCGTACGTATGTGCGCGCTTCAGTTCCTCAATTAAGTGTTAATTACTTCTACGATAGATACGTCATTCTATCAGAGAGACTGTTAAAAGAGCGTGCACGATTCGGAATAGCAGTGTTCGCAAGTTTCTCCAAACTTTTTGTGAATCTCATTCTCCAATACCTAAATCTCGCGAACGGTCTAAATTAAATGAAACAAAAGATTCAACTCTCGTTCTCCAAAATTGAAGCGAGTGGAACGTGTGGAGGAATCGTCGAAAGGTACGTGGGCTCTTTTCGGCGATGAGAGAGAGAAAGACAGAGAGAGAGAGAGAGAGAGAGAGAGAGAGAGAGAGAGAATGAAAAGAAGAAAGGGAATGCGAAGGAATCGCGACTATTTTACGGGCGCATTCATGGTCGAGCGACGACGACTGGTCCCGGAGAATTCTCCCGGGCGCTTTGTCGCTCTAAATACGTAATCACGATACATTAGACCCACCCAGCGAGCGATACGCGAGCGTCCGTCGTCGCGGCAAACTTGTTGCGGATTCACGGCACAACGAAGAACAGAGAAAAACGAGGCGCGTGGGAGGCGTACCGCGCGGCATCCGCGCGCTCGTTGCACGCGTGCACACGCGTGACTCAGAGACGCGCGCGCTGGTAATTGCACGGGCGGGCCGCGTGTGCGCGTCAGCCATTGTGCGTTTCCGTGGCGGATACTACTCCTTTTACCCTTTACTGAGTATTCGCGCGTGTGTCTGTCACGCTAAGCACCGTTCCGTGCATGAATTCACCACTCTCTCTCTCTCTCTCTCTCTCCCTCCCTCCCTCTGCGGAATTATCGTGCATCAATTCGCCCGGAGAATTTTGGAAGAGACGGCCTCGTGTCCTCGCTTGGAAATAATAATTCACCGCGAACGTGGAATTCCGTGAATAACGAGTGGAGAAAGTTCTTGTTGATGAAATTAATCGGAGTGAGATCGTTGACGAACGGATTATCCGTGAACGAGCTGATTTCCTTTCTCACAGTGCGGTAACGCGATTTGTAAGTAAGAAGTAACGCACAGTTACTGTCGATAACAGTGAAGGTTTCGATAAAATTCCATACGATGTACGTTTGTTTGAAAATTGGTAGCTCAGAAATTTTCCTTACGTCTGATATTTTATCTTCTGTTTAATCTCTCGTTTCCTATCATTCGAATGAACAATTCGATTGAACATCTTGATTGTAGATCAGAGCGACGGACAATTATCCGTAGATGTCCACAAACACTGTCTCTTGTCTCTTGTCTTTTGGAAAACACAGAGTAATACTTATCGGCGGATTATCGTTCGATGGTTAGTCTGTATTAGACATTGCAACGAATGAAAGTGAACTGTTACTTGTAATTCGACAATGTATTATGAATTCGCTCGTTCCTTCCATTCGCCGCATCGTTTTCTATGCGACTGTCGTGGTTTCGTAATGTAAAAATTTTTATCACGATGCTTCTTCCGCGTACACGCTCCTCGCGCGACCAAGGTCATAAACTGGCCGCCAGAAACTCGAATAAAGAGCGCAATAAAGGCTGATCGTAACTATTCGCGAGAAACATAACAAGTTGACTGACTGCGTAACAAAGTATTATAAAAGCATTTTATTGTTCGCGGGAGAGCACAAGGCTGTTGACGAATTTTTACGCGCTTCCTCGTGCTTTCGTCCGACACGACTACGCTCATCACCCTTCTCGAAACGTAAGCTAGCTCGGACACTTGCACGCTTTACTTCAGTCCGCTTGTACCATGGATTTCAACGCGAAACCGAAGAAGATCTCGCCCGGACAAATCATTTGAACTTTAAAGATTCTAAAATTTTGAAATAGAAAGTAAGGGGAGTTGAAATAGGTGTGATTGAATAGCTCTGTTATTGTCAGGAAAATCTTGGCGTTCTTAAGGCACATCTTTTGAGGTTCTGAAGAAAGTTATAGAAGTTTCGAAAGGGGTTCAGTATATTGACTTGAAATAGAAAGGGTTGCTACTGAAAAGTATTCTTCAAAGAAAAATTCTCAATCTTGTCACTTGAAATTAGAATACCTATTTTATTCTAAATAAAATGGCAATACAGTTAACTACACTTGTGGTTAAATTTAATTAATCGTTTTCGTATCTGTGTAATTTAATTCAACCCTTCGATACTTTAACTCGGTTTGTTCGACATCCAATTATGAAACAGAATTGTATACCAAATGGTAACATTATACATTCGAGAGTTACAATTATGGCAATGATTTTGTAAGTTCTTACAGAATATTTCACAATCGAGAACTGTTACGACTCTGTTCCGGATTTCTGTTAAAAATTCAACTTGAATAGAAATATTTTTGTCGTTCGGTTCCTGTTTGATCGCAGCTTTTTTCAGCCGACAATGGTTGCGGAATATCGAGTTAGATTTCACCCTTTTGTTAATTAACGCACAAGTATATTATTCGATCGTTAAGTTGAAAAGAGGATTTATTTCGCTCGGGGAGTTCGTATCGCTTATTCAAACTATCCCTTTACTTTCTCTTCGTTTCTTTTTTTTTCCTTTTTTTTTTTTTTTTACTCTTCCTTGATGTTCACCGTGATCATATTCGGCCTCTTTTTTTTTCCTACCACGAAGAAAAGAACTGCGACGAAGGAACGGGTTAATATTTCATCAATTCGCGACCCCTTTAACGTCCTCCGTTTGCATCAATTAGATGCAATGGACGTAGACGCTGTTGGTAATCGTTTGAAATAATAAACAGTACTGAAGTTCGCCCGCAAGGGGGACGGTGAAGTTTGCATATTTTGTTATAAGTATTCTTTCCTCGTGCACGTAACCGTGTATTTTAAAACTTGCCGGCCGTGTATAACTTAGGAATGTAATGTTTGCTATTGACCAATCGATCTTGAACATCCCGCGGAAAAATGTCGAGGGTTGGGCGAACGCGCGTAAACGTTGTTTATGCCTTGTGATCGAAAATTACATAGATAGCCTATGATATAGCCTGTCTGATAAATTTCCTTTCACTGTCGATCGTTATTAACTGAATCGAAGAAGAAAGAAATTCCTGCAACGATGCAACCGATTGTTGAACGTTAATGAAATTTGTAAACAGAAAGATTCGAATCTTGTTATTGTTTGTCGCGAATAATCGGAATATTCGTGCGTTTTACTTCAGAGTTTAAAGACAAAGATACTATAAAAATCACTGACAGTGCAAAACGAAGTATATTTCAAGAAGATAGTTTGCGACAAACAGCTGAAAGACAGTGTTTCCAATAAGAATAAATTATTTCACTATCAAGACAGGAGGGAATATTGCAATTGGTAATAAAGAGATACAGTCTTGCGAATTTTTGTGCAGTCACAGTGAAATTGCATCTGATGCACCTAATGATGAAAGATAAAAAGTCAGTAAAACGTTCGAAACACGATGCTTCCCACAATAAGGTTTCACTTTGTTGTTACATTCTTGAAAAATCTGCCACTTCTTCAATGAATCCTTTACTTTTCATTCCTTTACTAATAATCAACGTCATCGCGATCAACAAGCAAGCTAGGACAGTTTCAATCTTCGCGATGCTTCCGTTTCTCGAAATCGCGCGGAAGCGTACCGGGGTGACGAGAAACAAGAAGCACACGCGATTTTCCATTTCTGTACGCGGAGGGATCATCCGTTCGAGGCACGTTTCCGTAATGACATAAACGAGGCCCGATGAACCTCTGTACCTCAGCGGCAACCAGGCTGAAAATTTCGAGTCAATCTCTTGGACGAGCAATTCGAACGATGAAAACGACGGTGCTAGGCTGTTGATCGCGTTGGGCGCGGAGTAGCACGGAGAGCGACTCAATTAAGACATCATTTCCGGTCCGACGGTACAATGATGCGTTGACGATGGCCGGAACACACGAGTTCCGCACCTCCTTTCGAGTCATCGCGGGCCCGCGTCCACTCGAGCCGAGCCCCAGTTGCCGCTCACATCCTGACTCGATTCCTCCTCGTGTTGGTATGCGCAGGTATAACAAACGCGTGCCGATATGCGCCCACGTAAAAACCACGGATACGTGATTGTAACAAAACAACGGACGTCCGGACGACGGACAGTCGCACAGGTATCGTTCCCCTTAATACGACACTCCTCTCTCACGCTCTTTCTCTTCCCCTTCCTCACTCTCTCCCCGTCACTTACTCCTTTCCTTTCTCCCTCCCTCCCTCCCTCCCTCTCTCTCTCTGTATTCCATTGTCTCTCCGATGTCTTTCTCTCTCTTTCTCTTGTGTCTCTTTGCCCCTACGTTGCTCCAGCGTCGTTTTTCTATGCATCTTCTCTACATCCTATTCTCTCTCTTTTTCGCGACAGTGAACGAAGCTCGGTTTCCTCTTGGAAAAAAAGAAAAAAAAAAAAAAAAGGAAAAAAAGAAAAAGTGGAAACTTCCAGCCGAGGTTACTTGGTCCAGCGCACACGAGTTTCCGGTCACGTTCCGCGATACGCGGAGAGCGCGAGGATCTTGTTGATGAAGTAACGACCGCTTCGAGGGAATAGACGGATAGGTTGAACAAGGGTGGAACTGGTTATGGAGATGTGGGAGGGAGAGACGGAATGAAGGGGGAGGGATTTTCGGCGATGGTTTATCGATGGTAATTGGCGGCTTCTAATAATTAGGCGCAGTCGGGGATGAGGTTTCCAGGGGTTTCGATTGATCGATCAACAAGAGGCCTCGCGATATCATATTAGATTCGTGTGCATCGACTAGAATTCGATTTCGCTTAATTTTCTGCCGTCGCCGGTTCCTTTTCTCTTTCCGGCTCGCTGGCTTGTTTCGAACATCTCGCCATCCAGAACTTCTTTCGGCGTTTCTCATTACCCCACGTGGCTCGAATTGTTGTGAATTATTTTATTCGTAAATAGGACGATATCGATACATTACTTTGACCGTTTGTGCTTCTTCCGTTTCTCTTTTCTCTTTTTTTCTAAGATCGTTATCCACCTGTCGTTTCGCTATTCTGTTTCATTGGTATATTATTTTCTTCGATTTCAAATTGAACTAGCTACGACTGATTAATCAAGAGAATAAATAATAATTTAATGTGATATTACAAACATTCCAATTTCTTGAGGTTTCGTAAAATTGTAAGAAAACTCTGCATTTATTTATTATATCTATGTGAAACAATTTTCAGAGTTTTGTCTTTCTAATTACATTCACGAACTTATGAATTTTGCATAAAAACTCTTAATCTTCTATTACACTGTTTGACACTCTCTCGTTCCCAATGCTGTAAATTATTTTATTCGTAATATAGGAATATGTAATAGGACAACATCGTCATCTGTGTTTTCTTTTCCTCTTTTTTTTTCTTTTCTTGTAATTTCAAGATCCTCCTTTTCATTAGGTAAAACAAACATTACACGGGACACGGATTTCGTTATCGAATTACTAATATCGTCGTGTCCCTGGCAGTCTCCCGACTTATTCGTTAGAATCGTTCGATCCGGCGTGATTTCCCTTCCCCCCGGATTCTGGAGCCGAGTAATGTTTTTCAAACATCCGTGTATTCACTTTTTCAGCCGTCGTCCGATTTCCAATATCATTTTTCGTCGTTTCGTCGCTAACAGGGCGAAAGAAAGAGGGAGGGCTGCAGGGTGAAAACCAGAGTAACAGAGAGCGTAAATATTTTTTCGTTCCGGCTTTTTCCCTCGGACCGGTTTCACACGGAACGCACAGCGCCGGCCTGTTGTTTCAAAGTCCATTATCCAGCGTTTTCCAACCAGGATCCTGGCTGGAAAAGAAATCTGATATAATGTAGCGGTAATAAAAAGTTATATACGCCCGGCTGGAACATTGAACAGATAATAAAATAATTTTTTCTCTCTTCCCTTCTATTCACCTGGCTTTTCCTGCGTTAACGCCTTCCCTTGTCTCTCAGTCTGCTTGCTGGATCGAATCCGAATTCGAATCCGAACTGGTTGTAATTGCGCGTAATTACACTACTCCCCGTGAGTATTTGGACACATTTGGTCAAACGAGACTTTTTAGTCTAATTTTTTTGATCTTTTCACAGACGACTATGTTTAAGTATTAACTGCATATAGCTATCTTAAACAAAGGTTTAAATATTTCAGTCATAGAATCCAAAAGAAAAAAAAAAGAAAATATCAACTGATATATTGATAAAAACAACGGACAATATTAATTAAAAAACACACACACAATTAAAAATGGAGAAATTTTTTTCTGATGCAGAAACATCCAAGTCGGATATCTGTTTCGTACTGGAATTTTATATAGTTTAAGAGACAAACAGCGTCAGATAATTCACAATTTAATTAGAGACGATAGAACAAATGATTGTTATTAACGTTTATTATAACAGTAATAGCACGATTTAACAATTGGACTGTTATATGTGTTTCTAGTCTACTCTGAAACTTTCTGGCGTCGAATATTCACAAATTGTAGAACCTGAACAATACGCAGCTTACGGTTTCACGTTTCATTATCATTTGTATCCAATTATGACGAGATGTGAACGATTAACGCGAGAAACAATTCTTTCGTGACGCGTGCAAAAATGTGAAACAAATGCTATTAACTTTTCGATCGAACCGCGCCAACTGTCCAAATATTTACGCAGATAGTCGTGCATTTGAGAAATTGAATTAAAACAGGGGGAGGAGAAGGGAAAAAAGTAAAATCGTTTGGCACGGCCTGAACGCTTCGTTCTGGATGGCTCTCGTATCGAGACTTTATCGCGGCACGAACGGAAGGAGCGAGAGCTCATTTCCTCCATGAAAGTGGAAGCTTCCAGTAAGGATACCTGGTCCAGTGGATACGAACTTCCGGCGCCTATTTGTCGCGCTTCGGGGACGCTACGCTCCGCAGAAAATTATATTGCCTTCTCTCGTCGTTTGACACACCTCGTAATATATTCCGGCGAGTGGACGTAATTAACCCGTGAATTGCTTCCTTTCGTATTTCAAACGCTTTCCTCATTCATGACGGCGACGATTTTCAAACGGAAAGGCATTCTTGTTATGCTACGTTGACGTTCATTGACGGAATGTGTATTTATTTCGGGCACAGGCACCGTCGAAATTATCTTCGAATGTCACAAATTATGATAAGTACATAGGTGCGCAGCTAAGAAGCGAAGGGGGATCGTGCAGGAACACGATCATTATAAAAGAATTTCCCCGTTGTTCAAAGATGACTGTTGTGTTGTAAGTCTAGTAACTTTTGATTAGACTGAATTTTATGAGTTTTGATTTAGAAATTTTTGATTGGATTAATTTAGCTTATAGAAGTTGACAACGAAGCAGGAGGAAATCTTATTGCACCGATTAGTTTAGGTTCTTTTAACTCGGTTCCGATGAAAATCAAATTTGAAAACTCGATTTATAGCGTAAGTAGATCTTGACCTTCCTGAATTTCCATGCCTGCGTGATTCTCTCGAAGAATACCTCGTTGTATAGATTGATTTTCTATTTATTGAAATAATTATTCTTCCGAGTAATACGGATGATCTATAGTGAATCGAGAAGTGACAAGTGCTCGATGAAAGTACAGAAATTACTTACTCTCGACATATAACGACCAACATCTTGTGAGTAACTTGTATCATGAATGACGTCGACGAAAAGTCATTCGTAAGCCGGCGCGGCGTTAAAATGCGTTGTAATTGCCTCGAGGACCCCCGAGGAGAAGGACGTTTCCTCTGGGCGCGAAAAGACATTTAAATGATGATACCGTGGCAGTGAGGTGCGAAGGAAGAAGTTGTTCAGGACTTCAGCAACGAGTCGAGTGGCTAATAAGCTTGTCGGACGGCGTTAGGACGAAGGTGGCAGCGCGGCGAAGAAAGAGACAATTCTCGTTTCGCGCCACTCCAGCATATTACGCTTTTCTTTGCTCCGGATCGCTTTCTCTCATTCCATCCTTGGCTCCGAGCTCCTTCTCTGTTCTTTGGTCCGTCGTCTCCGGACCCTCGGGCGAAAGGCGCAAAAAAAAAAAAAAAAAAAAAAAAAAAAAAAAAAAAAAGAAAAAG